>NW_022991339.1:119633-255946 GCF_902827175.1 Gymnodraco acuticeps | reverse complement strand
AGAACAGGAACGGAGTCTCATCTCCTTATGTCTTCCCTAATCTTTTGGTTCAAAGGTAGTACTTCATGGATTCAGCATCCCACCTCAATTCATAGTTTTTTCTTCATATTTACTGAGGGGAAGTACTAAAAACTCAGAATTTGTCTTTTCAAAACATTCAGTTTATATCCAGAGAAGGATCCATATTGTTTCTAACATTGAAAATAACTGTACCAGAGATTGTTCTGGGTTGGATACATACACTTACATGTCATCAGCAAATAAGGAGATATTTATTATTATCATTACTATTCTCTTGATATTGTTATTCTGAATAAATCCACTGGCTCAGAGGGTTCGATAAAGATTGCAAACAAGAGAGGCAGCCCTGTCTCGTTCCCCCGCTCCAATGGAAAGGAATTTGAAACGGCTCCATTCATTTTGATTCTGGCCCTGGGTCTATCATATAGAGCCTGTATAGTTTTTATAAAATACTGTGAAATCCAAATGTATTTAAAACTCTAAACAGGAAAGTCCAATTTACATAATCAAATGCTTTTTCTGCATCGAGCCCAACTAATACTGCTTCCAAATTACTTTCATTTATATGGTTGATTATATGTAGTGTCCTTCTGATATTGTCCTGGGTTGTCTTTCTCGTACAAATCCTGTCTGATCAAGGCTAATAATTTGTGGTAATAATCCCTCTATTTGTTTGGCTAGTATATGGGTAAGATTTTATAATCCTGGTTCAACACGCTAAATGGTCTAAAATTACTGCATTCAGTTTTATCCTTTCCCTCTTTTGGAATAAGTGAAATTACTGCCTCCTTCCAAGAGGGGGGTATAATGTTTCTCCTTAAGAACCAGTTGAAGGTAGACTGCAACATAGGTACCAATGAATCTTCCATCACCTTGTACCATTCCAAAGGAAAACCCATCTGGGGCCTGGGGCCTTATTCGATTTAAGATGTGCTATAGCTGACTACCATCTGACTTCTCTGCTCACTAGTCAGTTTAGGCAGATGTATCCCCTTAAAGAAATCCTCAATTTTCTCCCCATCAATTTGAGCTTGGGAGTATAGCTTTCGATAATATCCTTCAAAACTATTTTGTATTTTAGTTTATACTGTATATAATTAGTGATAGGATTTTTTATTTTATGAATTGAATTCTCTGCTTGTTGTTTTTACAGCCTTTTGGCTAATAGTTTACTGGCTTTTCCTCCTCCTTCATAGTATTTCTGTTTTGTGAAAATTTACTTTTTTTGTACATCTAATTTATTTCATTCTTTTATTTTCTGATCATTTGAGTCTTTATGATTTTGTTCCAATTGTTTTAATTCTCCTTGTAACTTGTCTCTTTTTGCTTGGCTCTTTTTAAGTGAGCACTGTATCCAATTATCTTCCCTCGAAGCACAGCTTTACATGCATCCCACTGTACTGGAGGGGAAACTTCACCATTTTGATTTTGTTCCAAGTACTGATATCTATGAAGGTAGATATGGTGCAAAATGCGAGAGCGTGAAAACCTGATGTGAGCACTTGCAGAAAACAAATCTGAGTTTGTGTGCATACATTTACACTTGTATAAAATATCCACGTAACTGTGAACCAAATGTACACTTGTATAAAATATCCACGTAACTGTGAACCAAATGTACACTTGTATAAAATATCCACGTAACTGTGAACTAAATTTACACTTGGAAAAAATATCCACGTAACTGTGAACCAAATTTGAAGTCACAGAAGAAAAAATAAAGTTTTGTAGCTTGTATAAAAAAAATGAACTTAGTTATGAAATGTTCACTTGCAGAAAGATACATATTTTTTAAATATATTTTCCATTACAACTGCAACTTTATTTATTACAACCTCTCAAATCAGTCATTACAACTTGACGAATCTGCTCTGTGGCAGTATAAATCGACGAATCTGCGTTCTTGACTTTTGCTACACTTCTTGCGATAATTGTGTCGCAAAAGTAATTTTCACCTGTAGATGTGGGGGGAGGGAGGGGGGTTGGAGCGAAGGGGCGGAGCTATCAGAAGGACGAGGCTCGGGTGATTGGAGACTGCGGGGCTAACGGTTCGTGTCGCTACCAGTCCGCTGACATGGCGCATCAATCAACGGTACATTTTGCCCATTACTTGCCCAGTATTACTTTGAATATTATTATTGTGATTGAGGATTAAATCCGCTTTGAAGACCACCGTTTTATATCGTGCAGTTTAGCGGCAAAATAACATCAGTCAGCCAGCTAATGCTAGCTTTGTTGAGTTTATGCTAGCTAAACAAGTAGTGGTTGTAGTCTACAGCAGTAATTAATATATTATAGCCTACTGATTTGGCACTAACGGTTGATAACCGTTTATGAAAAATAAAACCAATTGAACTGTTCTGAAATAATGACAAGTTTTATAATTGTCTTGGGCTCCTGCTGGGTTTTTAAAGCCTTTGTAAATTATCCATGCTATTTTCTATTTAGCTAACGTCGAAGTAGTGTATGTGAAATCAACCTCACAATAAGATGTGTGTATATTACAATTATTAATGTCATATTTCAAGATGATTACTTAGATATTACAATATGGTTGGTTGAGCTGGAGTTCATTATTGAGCTTACACGTTAACGTCACAGTCATCTGAAGAACGAACCCAAACCTTGTTGTTTTATTAATTGCATTACCAAATGGGTATCAAATAAACAGTAAGCATTGGTAACACAACTTCCAAAGTTACAGTCAAATAAAAAGGACCCTGACTCGGACAATACACAATCCAACATGTTCAACAGAAGAGAATCAGTAATATTGTTTGTACACATGGTTCTTTACATATATATATATATATATATATATATATGATGAGAAACTGTAAGAAACTCTCCGGAGAGGAGTCATGACGACTGGATCTTGAATTTTTTTCGTGGTTTGTTTTCCAGCTGTCGATCAGCTGTGCGCAGCGTCTCCACTGCAGCCTGTGTCTTAACCCCCCCCCCAGCAGCAACTCTATATCCACCAGTTAAAGGAAATAAAACTAATGTGTTGTGTTATATTAGCTGTACAATTGACCAAATCCTGTGTTTTACGAGCGACTTATCAAGTATTGGCAAACGGCATAAAACATGATTAAACATGATCGTATAAACCATACTCGTATCTATACAACCTAGAGAAAAGCGGCGTCAGTTTAAAGTAATTCTGTCTTTCTGCTTACTGCATCATTTATGAGAATACATAACATATTCGAGGTAGTTTTCAAAAACATTTCCGTATTTATTTATTTCTCCAAGTTATGTTTTTGTGTGCACGGAGGAGTCTCAAAGCGGCGTTTGTTTAATAATTTTAAGATTGGCTTTAATCCATTTTTGAAAATTAATTATTCATATATCATACATGAGAGGTAATATTTTATTTATGGTATTATTCAAACATATTTCTCTCCATTCTTCCTTCTGCCAACGGTGTCAGAGTTTCTCGTCTCTCCCGTTTTTGTGCATACCGCGTACTCATGGGACAGAGTTTGCGTGGAGGACCGCACAATTTCCAGTCAAGTTTGTTTTTTATAAATCGCAAGGATCGCTAAGAAACTGGCGTTATATACCTGAACCATATCTAAATATGAGAGTCTGTCAAATAAACCCCACAATGTTCAAGGTTGTTTATCCTTAAACAAAAGTACAGGTTTAAAGTCCTTAAATAACCCAAATGTCCCCCAGTGTAAGGGATAACAGTGTTAGGAATATATTGTGATGAAGTGAACACTGACCTGAGTTATGGGGGTCTCGTTGTTCTCCTCCATGCTGCTCTCAGTGCTCCTTCTCCTGCTGGGTCTCTGAAATAAGTATTAACACTACAGTCAACACAAAACCAATCTACAACTAATGCCCCGGCCACACGAGGACAAAAACGGCCGTTTGCGTTACTGTTTAGTGTCATATAGACCATTCGGCCACACGAGGACGACCGCATACGGCACTAAACGACTGAGGAAACGATAACGGGTCCCAAGGTGGATAGAACGGCATACGCAACGCCTGGGGGGTCAAACAGCTCCGTGTGTGCGCCCTATACGATCATTTCTGATAATGATTGCGCAATAGCCCCGCCTCTCCCCACCTCTGCTGCTTACCTCCGCGTACCCCCGCCGCCATTGCTGATGTCTTTCGCCACCGAACAACAATGGCGGATCGCAGAGTTGCTATCGTGCTCCGGACGCTCACTGACCATGCTACAGTTCTTTGTGCAACATCTACAGCAGACTTACACATCCGGGGGGGGATCTTACTCGCTGCTTTTGTGGATATGTACTGCAGCTTCAGCGATCATTTTCTGATAATGATGAGGCAATTTCCCCGCCTCTCCCCACCTCTGCTGCCTCACCCCCGCGTCAAAGTAACTGCACACTGAATTCAGATTATTTATCTTTCTCTCGAGACCACCTTTGGACCGGCACTTTTATAATTTTGTCGGAAGGTTAAACTTTAATACACGTTGACTGGCGAAAAACTCTGCCCGGTTCCCTCGGCCGCCACCGCGGAGAATAAACAGAAGGGCAACCATGACAACCATGCTTCTTCGCTGCTATTGTGAGGGAAGTTACAGCGCCACGTACAGGCTCCTACATTAGTACTGCAGCTTCTCCAGCGGTTGGAGCTAAACGGAGCGGGTCTCGTGTGGGCTATCCGGATAACTATTGCGTGGACGGAAGCTTGTTTGTGATTGCGTTTGCGTTAATCCTATGCGTTAAGCCGTTTTCGTCCTCGTGTGGCCGGGGTCTAAGAAGTAGCTTAGCAGTTAGAGGTGGGAAGTACATGTACTCAAGTACTGTACTTAAGCCCAACTATAGAGGTACTTTACTTCAGTATTTACATTGTATGCTACTTCTACTCCTCTACAGTTCAGAGGTAAATTGTGTACTTTTACTCCACTACTGATTTAATACCTTTAGTTACTTTACAGATTGTGGATGAATGATGTGAAATATAATCAAGTGTTAAATCAGACTTTAGTTCCACCTGGAGTAAATTCACAAGCTACAAATGAAAGCCGATTGTATCCTATGGAACATGTGGTTTTGTGACAGTTGCTCTAATAAAGAATACATACAAAATATAATAAGTAGTATAATAATCTATTACAGAAAGGAACAAAAATAAAGTTGTTTTTAATATTACTAATTAACTAATTTAATTAAAAAAACAGTATTCCTTTTCAATATACCAGCAGTTCAAATAAAGACCATTCATATAAACTTGTATATACTTGTACTTTACTTGAGTATTTCCATTTCCTGCTACTTTGTACAAATCAATACAAGACACTAAATAAGTGTTTTTATACTTGAGATATGAGTGTCATCTCAAATGAAGACATGGCTACACACACTACTATAATGCCTGTTTGAGTTTAAGCTTCAATTGAAAGGAAACACAGTATTTTTGTTTCATAAATCAGGGTGTCCATGTGCTGCATTAAACAACTCAAAGAATGGAAGTAGCTGAAATAAAAAGCAAAACGCAAATTATGGCAGTACGTCTATTTACGCGGCCAATTGAACTGAAGTGTTCCACATGCCAAAGCTTTACTATCTTCAAAGCAGACCTCAGCAGTTGGAAATGTCGGATGTTTTTTGTTTTGCCTCTCTGAAATACGGACTGATCATGTGAAGTGGTAAAAACAGTAGCAGCGCTAGACACAAAGCTATTATGGCGGTCATGAGGGTCAAGTCACGGTGACTGTAACTCCATCGTGTATGCTCAGATTACCAGAGCCTCTCATTTGCGTTTCTGACCTGTGTGTTGAAGGATACTTACTCACCTGCGCAGAGGCCCTTGAGCAGCATGGAGCCATTCACCCATCTAGTCTGCAGTACAGCTGTTAAATATTGCTTTTCACCACCTTGTGCTTGGACCCCTGTATATTTAGTATTATTATATCCATCTACAACCAAAGTCTATCTCTATCTGTATTTCAAAATGCATCGTAAGAGTGCTGGTAATCCACGTTTTTAAAGAATGTAATCTGATTACTTATTTTTGTAACGTAATTATGATCAAATATAGTTACCTTATTGTCTGTATCGTGATTAAGTAATTTCGTTACTCCCCAAGCACATTCAAATCCCTTTATTTATGTTTAGCGATTAGCCACATAGCATAACAAGCTAAACACAAACCGAACCACAGGAGGCCTTAAATCCGTCCGCGGCGACAAAACAACACTTTAACGGAAAACAGCTCGGATAAAATCACATGTAAGGATAAACTAACCCTTTATGTGTGTTTTAAAAAGTTCTCTTAAACACGTTCAATTCGCTATAAACTCCGTAAATCTGCATCAACGTCTGATAGCTTCTGAGTGCTGTATCCTGGCAACGGACCGCCGCGCAATGCATCATGGGGAGTGTAGCTTTTTATTTAAACCGCCTTTCAGTGGAGACTACAAACAAGACAAACTGCCGGCTGGGTGGTGAATAAGTGAATAAATTAAAAGTATGAAAAATAGATTAAAACAACGGGAATTAAAGAAATAATAATACATAATAATAATAATAATATATAGAAACATACAGATGAGACATATGTATGACATAATTGAAATGTTTTTTGTTTTAGAAAATAAATGTTACCATAAAAAATAACTTAGCCTGTGTTTTTGTTAAATAACTTAACCCTCTGTAATTCGTATTATTATGGACTCAATATATTTCTACATTACTTTTAATACATTTTAAAATTCTTAGTAATGAATGAGTAACACATTGTTCAGAAATGTGCCAACATACTGTTCTAATCCATACATTTATTTAAACATGAATTTATTAATGACAATGTGTTGTATTTCTGGTAGTGAAGGATCAGCAACATCTTAAAGGAGTTTAATCATTTGATAATAATTATGAATCTAGCATGACAGACGACAGACTTGTCCTTAACTTAAAAAAGTGGTTCTAGTAAACAAAAAATGTTGTCAATGATTTTGAAAAAAACATCATTTAATGTACACATACAACTCTACCACATACATTGAATGTTATTGCTCACAGGACATACATATATATAAAAAACATATTTGGAAGTTGATGCATCCAAAGCAAAAAATCATCAAAACTGTAAATCATCATCAATGATTTTCAAAATAAAACACATTTAAAAAAAAGTTGAATCTGTTCATTACAGAAAATTCAGTAGTCGGTAGATTATGACATTATAAAATACAGAGAAAAACAAATATGTTAAGATCAAATATACATTATAAATCTAGCAAACATAAAACAATTAAAATTACTGAGAAACCAAACACTTTTATTTTGCTAACTTGCATTAGCTCAACTTTTGTCTTTATTAAAGCTCAATGTTTGAGATGTTTTCTAAAATATATAAAACATAGGCTGTTCCACCACCATTAAACAAAAGACGTTTTAAGTTGTTGAATAGACCAGAATAATAACGTAGAAATGTGTGATTCTCTTCACTAACCATCAATCTGAGTCATTGCTGATGTTTAACGTTTATATTGTTTATAATGTGGTAACTTGTCTCATGTTTTTTTTCCTGCTCTCCCACCTCTTGCTTTAGGTCCTTCTGTTATTTCTCCTTCTCCTCCTGGAGCTTCTTCAGTCACTGGGTTGTAAAGAGAGATGAGGACATTTCAACTTTTGTTTAATGATACTTTTACTGTGACACAGTTTCACTCCAGTTTCAGTTATTCTTGTCTCAGATTTCATTTACTGGTTATTTTAATCAGTGTGTGTGTGTGTGTGTGTGTGTGTGTGTGTGTGTGTGTGTGTGTGTGTGTGTGTGTGTGTGTGTGTGTGTACCTCTTCCCTTAGGTCCTTCACTTCTTTCTCAGCTTCCTCTCTTCCTCTCTTCCTCTCTTCTCCTCCTGGAGCTTCTTCTCAAACTGAGAGAAAGAGAGATAAAGACATTTGAACTTTATTTAGGGAACAGAACATCCTGGTCCTGATGAAAACTAGTTCCTGATCTGCATCATATTTTCTCTCACAGGAGGAACAGTAAATACCTTGACGCAGTATAACCCTCAGAAACAAATCAATGCCATATGGAAAAGATGAACCTCCTGTTTATTTACTACAGCTCCTATCACAGAAATAATCAAAGTGCGTCACAAAAACAAAGTTAAAAATAAAACCACATAAACATGAATACAATAAAACTAAGAGCCAGAAGTTAAGGTTAACATAAAAACAAAACAACAAAGAGTCCAAAGGAACAAACAAAAGAACACAACACATCATACACATGTCAAGGAGACACAAAGGCCAATCAAAAGCTTCTGCAGAGACAGCAGACCGGATGTCTGTAGGTAGAGAGTTCCACAGTGTTGATCCACTACCTCAAACCCACGCCTTTAGTTTCTAAAGGAGACCGTGGGACAAGGCTCTGGTCTGAAGACCTGAGGGACCTACTGGTGATGAAGGGATGGAGAAGGTCCATGCAGAACCTTCGAATGAATCCTCACAAGATTAAATCATTTGTGTATCTACTATATGTCCTGTGTGTGTGTGTGTGTGTGTGTGTGTGTGTGTGTGTGTGTGTGTGTGTGTGTGTGTGTGTGTGTGTGTGTGTGTGTGTTACCTCTGTCTTCACTCTGATGTTCTCTGTTCTCTGGATCTCCAGTAGACTCTGTGTCTCCTTCAGCTTCTCCTCAATCTGCCAGAGGTCAGCTAGTTTTCTCTCAGTTTCCTGACGAACACACAGATGTTGATTTCAACAGATTTCTTTGATTAAAATCAAACACAAAATTCCATTTAAATGTATTTGCAATTTTGCCTTGTTGGACTTTTTAGAAGTACAAATTCTAATTCTAATCAACAGCTCATTTAAGTTATACTGTTATATACTTTATACTTTGAAGTCAGAAGAGAATAATGATCAATGGCTTCAATTCAATTTTACAATCTCATAATACTTTGACTCTTTGAGAGATGACGCTACGTGTTGTTACACGTTTTAATACGTTTATGATATAAAGCAGTTATTGTGAGATTTAAACTTTAACAAACAGATAGGGGAAAGTAAAATCATCAATGAAATATGAACCTCTTTTATCTCCTTCAGCTCCTCCTTCAGCTCCTCCTCCCTCCTCCTCTTCTCCTCTCCTCCTCTCTGCAGATCAGCCTGTAGTCTCTCCACCTCCTTCTTCATCTCCTCCTCCCTCCTCCTCGTCTCCTCTCCTCCTCTCTGCAGATCAGCCTGTAGTCTCTCCACCTGAGAGGAGACACAGACAGAAGGAGAGAGACCTCCAGATAAACTCTTTATAGCTGGACTTCCAGATGAGCAGAGTCAGAGGTGTGTCTTTGTCAGTAAGTCAGAAGAGTGAAGAAAGAGTGAAACCAGGTTTAAATGCATGTTGTTACTTTATCTGAGAAAGGAGGTGAAAGGATTTGATCTAAGACATGAGTAGCTTCACTGGATATCATACGCTGTCTCTGAATGACTTTGATTGGAGATATAAAACACAAACCTTTCTGGACTCATTCTGCAGCTTCTCCTTCAGGATGGAAACTTCTGTCTCAGCTTCCTCCCTCCTCTTCTGATCCTCCTGAGACTCATTTCTGGAAGATCTCTTCTGTTTAAACTAAAAGACGAGACAGAGGAGATGAAATATCACGTTTGACCAAATGACTCTCAATCAGTGTTGGGATAACACGTTACTGTAACGCCGTTATTTTTGGCAGCAACTAGTATCTAACGCATTACTTTTTTAATTCAGTAACTCAGGTACCGTTACTACATGGTGCGTTATTCCGTTAGTTTTTTTTATATAGTCAACAGCCAGGCGAACAGAGATGAGAACTGTACTTAATACTTGAGTAAATGTACTTAGATACTTCCTGTGTCACATGCGGAGACGCGCTGTGGGCGTGTTTGTGTTTACTAACAAGACTATCATGGCGGCGGCGGAGCTCAAGTCTAGTTTCTCCACCTGGAGATATTCTCACTATTTCACTTTTGTCGAGCACAAAGAAAAGAACGTTTTAGTTAAATGTAAGTTGTGTCTTGGCGGGTCAAAGATCCTATCTACTGCCCAAACCAGTAATTCAAATCTCTTAAAACATCTGCAAAAACAACATGCTGGGACGAAGCTAGTAGCTAAGACCACAGAGACTCAGCCGACACCACTCCACCTCCACCTAAGCAACAGCGGCTGGATTTTAACCAAGGGACTGCTAGCCAGGGAAAAGTGGATAAAGCCATTGCACGGTATGTTGTAGAACACATGCAGGCTATTGCTACAGTGGAGTCACCCGCTTTCAGGGAGCTAGTTAGCATGATAGCATGTCCGGGCGGCACACGGCATATGGGACGGAACACTTTTTCCAACTACCTGGAGAAAGAATATACAAAAATGGAAAGCCAGCTAATATCGATGCAATCCAGATTGCATATAATGCATGTCAAATTGATCAACAGATTGTATTATTCTCCAATGCAATAACAGTACTAAAGTGAAGGCTATCCTTATAGCCTTCATTTCAGTATTGCATTGGAGAATAATAAATGGGAGCCCTTTTTGTAAGTAAAAAAACGTTACTTTTCACAGTAACGCAGTACTGTTTTTTAAAGTAACTGAGTTACTTTTGAAATGAAGTAACTAGTAATGGTAACTAGTTACTGGTTTTCAGTAACTAGCACAACACTGCTCTCAATAAGTTCATGTTCACAGGTTTCCTCCAGCTCTTCTGCAGCCAGAGATTATAAAGGAAGCTTTATTTAGGTCAGGAAACCAGAAGAGAGTATTGATCGTATTGATCTGAACCCACTGACCTGTGAAGAGGAGGAAGAACTGGCTTCAACAGCTCGGCTTCTTTCCAGCTGGAGAGAAGGAGAGATTAAGACAGACGTGTTCATGGGTCTTTACATTGTATTATCTCAACAACTAAAGCTCTCATTTCACATCATCAGTTCCACTGGAAGCTCTGTGGAGAAGTGCTTCTATGATTAGGTCCATGTGTTTGTAAAGACTCCTGCATTGGACATCAAATGACCGAGGAGAAGACTGTAAACATGGAGGTGACCAAACCTGGATTTATGGTTATAAACTCGTAAAATATGCTTTGGAAATGTTTTAATGAAGTGCACATATCTGTGAAACTTCATGTATAGAAACAATGATGTTTTGAAACCATAATCACATTCAGCAACAGGATTTTTGATTGAACACTCAAGTGACCCAGGATGCTCAACACATCTACAAGTGTATGTGGCTCCTTTGAACTAGAATCAGACGATACATCTTCATATAAACAGCAAGGTTCATGCAGGAAGTCTAACCTCCGTGTTGAAGGACTCCATCAGGGTCTGCAGGCTGGTCTCCATCCTCTGAACCTCCTCCTGCAGCTGCTGGACTTCAGCTTCCTTCACTTCACACTGAGAGGAGAGAGAGAGACATGTTTTATCATAAACCTTTATTCATATGTATATCAGGGCTAAAGTGACTCATCTGCATCTGTTATGGAAACTAAACTCATGTCTAGTTTACACTGCAGGACTGAACCCTGATTTATGATTAAAGAGTTAGTCATGGTTTGACCTTTTCTATTGAACTTATTAATGCTTCCTTTAGGTCAAATTAAAAAGGAAACACTACAGAAGTTTCACTTTTATCTAGATGATACCAATCAATAACCCAAACTTCCAGCATACCTTAAGGACATGAACTCTTGGATGATCATCAACTGTTTGATGTTAGACATGAACAGTTATCATACTCTGCCCCAAACACCTCTAGAATCTAAATACATCGTTTACCGTTATCATGCACTAATCCATATAAACTGTATCTACAGAGAAGATCAACTGAAAACTATATTTTTAGTAACATATTCAAACAGTAACCTCTGTGATGTTGGTGTCTGATTCCTTGTGTCTGCTCTCCAGCTCCTTATTCAGTGTCTCCACTTCCTGTTCAGCTTCATCCTTCTTCTTCTTCTGTTCTTCTTCTCTTTCCGAAGTCTGGATTTTTTGGAGAAAAGTGACTCAACATACTGTTCAATCTTTAAAGTGTTGCACAGTTTTATGTGTTAAAGAATCCAGTCTGATTATCTCTTTACAACCTATTAGTGATGTACATTGATATTAAGATAATTGACTCGTTTCCTGTTGTGTTTACATTGTTATTTTTGGTTATCTAATAATAATAATAATAATTCATTACATTTATTTAGCGCTTTTCCAAATGCTCAAAGTGCTGACATTACATATGACATATATCAGACACGTAACATCAATACTGTGGACAATTCCCACAGGAGTGATTTAGGGTGAAGTGCCTTGCCCAAGGACACAGCGGCATGTTGATTGCAGTGGGGGTCAGGGCGGATTGAACCGGTTCCCCTGATCTGAGGATCCACAGCCGTGATGCACTAACATAATTTCCACTCACCTGATCAAATCTGGAAATGCTGTTTAGGCTCCTCTGAATTCTCCACAGCTGGTAGAGGAGACACATGTAGAGACACGTGAGCACTACATCACAGCATGTGATCATTATAGATGCTCATACAGTTAGGTGGATCTGTTATGCTCAATGTTACTGAATGGAAGAACATGTATTGAAGTAAACATAGTGCACTACAATTCATCTTGTAAGCCTAAACCTAAGCGTGGTATGCTGTGTCACTGCTCCTGATGACTTGTTTTGGGGTTTCCTCAAATGCTTTTCTGTTTAACAATAAATGCAGAATATCAAAGATGGAGACGTGAACCTCTCTGTTCTTGTTCCACAGATCTCCCTTCAGGCTCTGCAGCTCTTTCTTGTTCCTCTGTTTCTCTGCATGGAGATCCTGCAGCTCAGACTCTTTAGATTCAACCTGAAAGAACAGCAGGAAGATTAACATCATTTATTCACAGTCTAAAAGTAGGACTGTCTGGAGTTGGTCTCCACTTGGACCTGCACTGCAGGTTTGACCTTGTCTGCACTAAGGAGGACATTGAAAGAGACTTCAAACAGGAATCAATGTGTTTCATTATTGAAGTGGAGATGAACCTCTTTCTTCTTGTTCTGCAGCTGCTCTTCCAGAGTCTGGACTTCCTTCTCAGCATCCTTCCTCCTCTGCTCCTCAAGCAGCTGCTGCTCAGATTGATTTTTCTATGAGAGGAACAGTCACGTTTCTTTAGTGATCATTTCTTAAGGTGCCACACAATGACACCTGTTTTCATGCATTTCTGGCAGATCCTGTATCTTGATGTGAAAGTCTTCTGTGCTTCTTGCTAAGACTTCACTTTTCATGTTGTTGTTTCTCTACTTACCTTTTTCCTCTTCTTTCCGACGTTTCCCTTCAAAGCCTCCATCTGCACAGCGTCAGGTTTCATCAGCTGTCCTCTTTCTCCTTCATTGAGAAACTGATCTTTAGTTTTAGATCGGTTTATCTTTGTCTCTGTGTGAAATGAAACGTGTGTTGAGATGTGTTGAAAGAGAATTAGAAACAGCCAGCATTAACAGAATGCAAACAGCCAATGGAGGCGTTTCAGGCAGGGGGGGGGGTTTGTGGGAGATATTGTAGTCTTTGCAGACCATTAACATGCACACAAACCTACAGAACATACAGCACTCAGCATAATAGGGCCCCTTTAAACAAACTGAATCAAATCACCCGACTGTTAGTGACTTACTGAATATGTGTTCTCTCCACAGAAAGAAGAAAGACACAGCCAGCAGTAACAGAATGCAAACAGCCAAACTGACGGCCAGACCGATAATGACGGAAGAAGACCTGGACTGGAGCTTAAAGAAATCATCTGAAATGATAAAACACAGAGCATCACGGCATTTATGTAAAACTTGGTCTCAGATATTGGAGACTAAAGCAGTAAGTGTATCATAAGATTAATGTTTTACCTGGAACATGGAAGTGTGTCTGTGTGGTGCGGGTGGTGTTGTGGTGCTGGACTCTGCAGGTGAAGCTGCTGCTGGGTCTCTTCTCCACAGTCACTCTGCTGCTGACAGTATAGAGTTCATCAGGACCTCTGACTGTCTCTGGAGGTCCAGCAGAGAGGAGCTTTCCCTCAGCGTCCAGCCACAACACCTCAGGCTCCGGATACCAGCCTGCAGACTCACACTGCAGCACCACTCCTCCGCTCTGACCGTCCAGCCCTGATAACGTTACGAGTGGTGGGCGAGCAGCAGCTGAAGCTGGTCAAAAGGAGAGGAAGTATTTGATATCTGATAGCAGGTGAGTAGATGCCACAGAAAAATATGTTATTGTTATAATCCTAGTGCAATTTACAGCCTCATTTCTATCCAAATCCTCACGTAAGTGTCCAATGGGCTCATCACTGTGAGTTGGAGCAAGTAACCCCTCTACTAAAACATGCCTGTTTACTATCCTGGCTTCAAAATGGTGGAACAAGCTCCCTATTCATTTAAAGGGGACCTATCATGCAAAATGCACTTTTGTACGTCTTGTATACATGAATATGTGTCCCCGGTGTGTCAGGGAACTCACCAAGTGTCAGAAAACACAACCGTCTCTCTTTTCCTCCATACCCAAATCTCTAAAAACGGGGCTGCAACCAGATTTGAAAATAGTGTGACGTCAGTGACAAGGACCTCCGCCTATATGGCCAACTCTCCACCAATCAGGGGAATGAGAGGTTGCCGTGGCATGGTAACAGCATGGTAACATGACGCTCGTAACTCGGCCCCTCCTTTGCAGGGGGGCGTGGTCAGCTGCAGCGCATGCAAAGACAGGGTGGAGGAGAGAAAAATAGAGCAAAATGAGGCAAGGCTAAAATGCATGATCTGTTTGGTATTTTGAAAAAAAACCGTATAAATATACCTTATATAGGTATGGCCCTACTATATATTATGCAAATATAGCATGATAGGTCTCCTTTAAGGAGAGCAGAAAGTCTACACTTTATCAGACGCACACTGAAAACCCGCCTGTTCCACTGCAACTTAAACAACAAAATCTCACACTAACACAAAACATTTTTTATAGTACTGTAAATTGTTTACTTGGATGGATTCTATTGAACTGATATATATGCTTCCTTTAGGTAAAACATAAGGAAAGACTACATTCTTCATACTTTTGGTGTATTCAACAATATGTATCCTCAAATTCAGTTATTTCTCAATTATTATATAAATAACTGAGTATTAAACTAAATAACTGAGTATTATGTCACTTTTGGCTTTCCATACAACTGGAATCCGATACGTTTGTCTACCAACTCTAGAAAATGTAGTGTAAATATTTTCATATCGTCAGAGTCTCTGAAACACAGAGACACAACTATAATCCTTGCCTGGAGGTGAAAGTAGAGAAACATGCACCGTAAACACATATGTACATTACACACTTACCAAAAACTAGTTTAACAAAAGCTTGCCGGTCCTGTTCTGGAATGAAACATCTGTATTTCCCCTGATCGGAGAGTTGTACGTTGGAGAGTTTCAGGGAAATGTTTCCGTTCTTCAGCTCATCGATGAACATTGATGTTCTTCCCTTGAAGATTGTGTGTTTCATCCCCTTTAGTTCATGACTAGAACGCAACACATGGACGAATCTGGGGTTCAGGTCGGGTCTCGTCCACTCCAACGTCAAATCGGTAGCATTTACCGCCGGCTCCAGATAACACGGCAAAATGATGTCACCGCCAAGGTTTGCTACTACTGGCTGAGGTGAGCCAATCAGCTGAGACTGACCTGGAAATAATAACATGTATACATTATCTTTTTGGAATAAACAGAGCAATATTTTAACAAGGGATAGTAGACAGTGGATGCAAACGACAACAATATAAGATCTAGTCACCCCATATATTGACTTATGGCAACATACATTGACTTCTGCACCTCTTAGCTGGTCTACCTTATAGCACATTCAGCATTGCAACAAGAGCTTAAAAAGCAACCAGAAAAAGGAATATACACCAATAATGTATAAAGATAACCTTTTGTCAGTTGTACATGAAGTCAAAATGGCCTGTCTTTCCAGTACAACATTACCCCAATCTTCATCCATTCCGCCCATTCCATGGGCATTTTCCTTATACCCCACCCCAGGTTTAAAGCTTTATTTTAGAGTTTTTAGGACCCATTGTCAGAGTTGAGCGAAGCAGGCAGGACCCAAATGCAGATTTAACAGAAAATACCTTTATTTAAGTAGCAGAACCCTCTCCCCCGTGAACACAGTCAACAACAAACAAGGATCTCACAAAGACTAACAGAAAAAGCAGAACCTAAATGCACACACGACTAATTAAACAAACAAGACACAGGTGAGGAGGGAGGAGAAAACACAGGGGCGGACAGCCCGGGGGCAAAGCAGAAGCCGAGAAGGGGGACTCGGGCGGACGGCCCGGGGGCATGGTGGAGAACGAGGAGGTGGCCCGGGGGCAAGGCAAAAGGGCAGGGAAGTCCGCGGCGGGGGAAACCCAGGGGGCCGAAGACAGGGGTGAAGGCCTCGACGGGGACCCCCTTGAAAAGGAGATGGTGCATCTCAAGGGGTTTATCCCAATCAATACATTTCTATATATATACATTTGGGGGCCAGGCTCGAGGGCGAAGGCAGCAGCTGGGGAACTCAGGGGGCCAGGGCTCGAGGGCGAAGGCCGCGGCTGGGGAACTCAGGGGGCCGGGCTCAAGGGCGAAGGCAGCGGCTGGGGAACTCAGGGGGCCGGGCTCGAGGGCGAAGGCCGCGGCTGGGGAACTCAGGGGGCCGGGCTCGAGGGCGAAGGCCGCGGCTGGGGAACTCAGGGGGCTGGGCACGAGGACGGGCAAGAATGCGGCGACGGGACAGCTCCGGAGAACGGGCAGGAAGGCAGTGCCGGGACAGCTCCGGACGACGGGCAGGGAGACGGCGTAGGCCGCGATGGGGCCCCTCCGGGGTCAGCTGGACCGCCGGAGCAGGATCACAGGGAGCTGGAGATGGCGGGACCACCGGTGGGACAGGAACCGGAGCCGTCGGGACAGGTGCAGACGGGACCCAGGACAGAACATGGGCTGGTGTTAGTGGGACCCAGGACAGAATACGAGCTGCAGTCAGTGGGACCCCTGGCAGGTCAGGATCTGGCGGCAGCGGGACCTCTGACTGAACAGGATTCAGAGCTGGCTGGACCTCCGATGGAACAGGTGTCGGTGGGACCCCTAACAGGTCAGGAGACGGAGTTGGCAGGACTCCCGTCGAGACCCCCAACGGAACAGAACATGGGACTGGCAGGACCCCCGGCAGAACAGTAGTCGGCGGGACCCCCAACGGGACAGGACATGGAGTTGCTAGGACCCTCAGCGGAGCCCCCAACGAAACAGGACATGGAGTCGGCAGGACCCCCGACGAAACAGGCGTCGGCCGGACCCCCAACGGAACAGGACATGGGGATGGCAGGACCCCGGCAGAACAGTCGTCGGCCAGATCCGCAACGGAACAGGACACAGAGTTGGCAGGACCCCCAGCGGAAACCCCAACGAAAACAGGACAAGGACTTGGCAGGACCCCCGGCGAGACAGGTGACAGCGGGACCCCCAACGGAACAGGACACAGAGTTGGCAGGAGCCCCAGCGGAACCCCCAACGGACCAGGACATGGGGTTGGCAGAACCCCCGGCAGAACAGTAGTCGGCGGGACCCCCAACGGGACATGACATAGAGTTGGCAGGACCCCCGGTGAGACAGGTGTCAGCCGGAGCCCCAACGGAACAGGACATGGGGTTGGCAGGACCCCCGGCAGAACAGTAGTCAGTGGAACCCTCAACGGACCAGGACATGGGGTTGGCAGGACCCCCGGCAGAACAGTAGTCGGAGGGACCCCCAACGGGACAGGACATAGAGTTGGCAGGACCCCCGGCGAGACAAGTGTCGGCGGGACCCCCAACAGGACAGGACATGGTGTCGGCAGGACCCCCGGCGGAACCATGGCAGGAGTGGGCCGGAAAGCCGGAACTGGAGCCGGTACGCAGCAGCTCCATAGCTGCTGGAGCCGGTACTGGAGTCGGAACTAGAGGCATAATTGAAGCCGGAACCATGGCTGCTGGGGCTGGTACTGGAGCAGGAACCATGGCTGCTGGGGCTCATACTGGAGCCGGAACCATGGCTGCTGGGGCCGGTACTGGAGTCGGAACTGGAGTCGGAACTGGAGCCGGAAATGAAGCCGGAACCATGGCTGCAGGGGCCGGTACTGGAACCGGAAACACAGCTGCTTGGGCCGGTACTGGAGCAGGGACCATGGCTGCTGGGGCTGGTACTGGAGCCGGAACCATGACTGCAGGGGCCGGTACTGGAGCCGGAACCATGGCTCCAGGGGGCGGTACTGGAGCCGGAACCATGGCTGCTGGGGCCGGGAACTGGAATCCTGGCCTTGCGTTTCTTTCCATGCTGGCTTGAAACCTTGCGGAGGCTCAGAGGTCCTCCAAAGGCCAGCGAAAGGGTCCTTGAAAGGAGCCTTGTTGGGAACTGTTGTAGGCAGGCGGCTGGCATGCCTGGGGCTAGCAGGCCGGGAAAAAGGTTTGACCTCAAAGCTACCGAAAAAGTACTCCACCCATTCGGGTAGTAAGTCCCTTAACCAAGGCCCCGAGGTTACTTCTTGGTGTGCCGTAGAGATGATAGACTGCCTTTCCTCTCTACTGGAGCCGTATCAACAGTCATTTTTAAAGCAAATTAAATTGTACTTAACCTCATACAGTCTGCTGGGTCCATTCTTGGTGAGATCCTTCTGTCAGGGTTGAGCGAAGCAGGCAGGACCCAAATGCAGATTTAACAGAAAATACCTTTATTTCAAGGCTACAAGTAAAATCCAGAGCAGAACTCTCTCACCCGTGAACACAGTCAACAACAAACAAGGATCTCACAAAGACTAACAGAAAAAGCAGAACCTAAATGCACACAGGACTAATGAAACAAACAAGACACAGATGAGGAGGGAGGAGAAAACACAGGGGCACAAGGTGAACACAATCGGGTAATCAGGCAGGAGGGAACACACAGACAGGAAGCAACAGGCAAGACGGGGGGTGAACACTTTTGAAAATAAAACAGGAAACCAAAGACAGATCTAGACAAAACAAAACACAACACAGACAGATCGTGACACCCATAAGGGATGTTCAACTGTTTGTACAAGGAAGTTGATTTCCCTCGCCCCCAAAAAATACTGACAGAACTGTTGTCGTAGCAGCTTTTGGGCCATTACAGAAGTTTGGCTCTGCTTGCCACTTTTCCAAGGGAAGAGACAAACTTATAAGCTAACCCTAGCCTCGTGGCTAAGTTTGGATTTCTACAACTTAGTGGTTAGCAGGAAACAAAATAACAGCATGTTTGTCTGAAACACTTTTCTGAAACTGAACCAAGCTTTCAGATAATAGTATCTAATCTCAAAAGGGTTTACAGTGCTATACGTTTGGAAATAAAACATTTACGATATTGTATTGTGTGTTAGTTACCTCTACAGTGGTGTGTTAGGAGAAGATGGAAAACCAGAACACTGAGAGTTCTCAGATGAGGGTTAAGGGGCTTTCCGTCTATGTGGAGAAGCATCATGGAGAACTGGAAGCGAACCAAAAACAGAAATAATAAGACCAGAGTTAGAACTGAACTTCAAATGTGTTTTACTAATTCTTCTGCTATGAAAAAATATAGCAAAACATAATTGACTTACAACTGAAACATTAACAAAGCTTTTATTATCTGCTATAATCAGAAATGGTGGTTATCAGAGAACTCCAATTCAGACTCACTTTTTTCCAAACATTTATAATCAGTTTTAGCTAAAATGTTAGACGAAGTCCGCTTACCTGTTGAATGTTGCGAGTCTCTTCACCTGCCTGCGAGGACAAAGTCTGTAAATCATTAACAGGTTCTGGCAGTTTAGATATAGTAATGACTCATTAAATTCTTCCACTGAACTTCTAAGTAGTTATTTAATGTTTTGTATTATATTTGTTCATTGTGCAAATGTTTCTGCAAAAGCAAGAGACATTTCTTACTAAAGTTTCACAAAAAAAAAAGTTTAGTGTAATTTTATCCACTGAGTTGTTATCTGAGTTTCACTTTGAGTGTCTCGTTTTATGAATATCTGAACTTTGGATTCAGTATCTTGGTTACAGGTTATAAATTAATACATGCTAATAAAATCAGTTGCGATGGACTTTTTATATTGTTTTATTGTGGCAATGGTTGAAAGGCAATTATCTATTAAGGCAGAGGACATGTCTGATCTTTTACTGCAGGGGGCGGGACTTCTCAGTTTGAATAATATCTTTCAGACTTTCTTCTGGTGTGTGTGTGTGTGTGTGTGTGTGTGTGTGTGTGTGTGTGTGTGTGTGTGTGTGTGTGTGTGTGTGTGTGTGTGTGTGTGTGTGTGTGTGTGTGTGTGTGTGTGTGTGTGTGTGTGTGTGTGTGTGTGTGTGTGTGTGTGAGGTAAAGACAGATAAAAGATAAAGATGGCAGGATTTTGAAGGACTAGTAGCCTTGCACGATGGTGTTCATGGAGCTGTTTCGTCTCCAGTGTTTGTACAGCTCATTCGTAGAATTGAACACAGATTAAACCCGACCATCTCCATCAGATAATAAACTCTGACCTGAGGCTGTGCAGCTACTCTAGTGTGTTTAAAAAGTGCCGGCCCTCACATTTTTGTTACCCCTGGCAAGATTTTAGCTGACTTCCCCCCTTAATTGGGGTGGACCTCATCTCCTCTAGGGGGGACCGGGGGCATGACCCCGGGAGTGAAATGCTTCAATCTGGTGCACATTGAGGGCAACTTTAAGAGACTAAATCTTTGGGGTCTCAAAAAACATATACAAAGTGTGCAGGTCCTACCACCTGTCTCTGGGGGGCACCACAGTGGGCTCTGTATGCAATTTACTCTAGGGCTAGTTATGTTGTTGTTATCTAATATTTATTATTAATAGTATTAGTAAAAACAATTGTAAAGAAATACTAAAAGTTAATTATTTTGATATTTCATTGTTTTCTGCCCCCCCCTATTTGGATGGATGAGCATTCGCCTACATTTCCTATGATAAGATACGATATACATGTGCCGGCCCTGTGTTTATATCTTCAGCAGTGCGCATGGCCCTTCTGCCTGTAACGCAGAAAACTACCAGCAGGAGGTTCAGTTTGTGGGTTTGGTTTAAGGATGGTACCCACTCGGATTCATGTTTGTGATCGCTGCTGTACTTTTTGTCTGGAAATGGAGACAAACCAAGACAGGTGAGCAAAAGACATAATGGATTGTTTTATATATATAATGCATTAAGTGTATGATAATACTGCAAGCACATAATTAAGATTGAACATTCAGATAAGGTTATTCAATAGTTTGTCATGTAAAGGAAACATAAATAGTTCTCCTTGTTGAGCTTTATTTGCCATCTTTCAAACAATCCCAAGGTCGGTGTTTTACAGGATCTGGTGTTGATACAAAAAATGGTGGTTTCTTTTTAAATATACACTCAATTGTATAGCTCATGTTTGACTTAAACGTCTCATATGCTTCAAAGACTTCCTCAAGTGCAACTTATTGTATTTGATATCTTGATTTTATTTCCCCCAGGGACAAAGAGAAACCATATGGATGAAGTTGATAAAGCAGGAAAGAACGTCTCTGAAGATGAAGAAGAAGAAATAGGACATCTTATGACAGATAAAAATGTGCCAATGCACAGTTTGCAGGGAAAAGTGGAAAAGAAGAGCAAACAGGTAAAGACACATGACACACTTCAGCAGTGCGCATGGCCCTTCTGCCTGTAACGCAGAAAACCACCAGCAGGAGGTTCAGTTTGTGTGTCTGGTTTAAGGATGGTACCCACTTGAATGAATCGTCTTGTTTTGAGTTTGTTTCCTCGTGATTTAATGGAGTTGATCACATTATTAGGGCTAGTTTTTGGGTAGGCCTGTTTCAACATGACCATACTTCTTTATGCACAAAGTGAGCACATATTGTCCACTGTCTATAACGCTCAACTATGTTTCTTTTTTCATGATGTACTCAGCCACGTGTTAACTGTTAACGGTTTCAGCTAAAGCTCTGAGCTGAAACCACAGAGAGTCTGACCCCAGCCTCAGAAGCACTCTGCACAGGAAGAGGAAGTTCTCACTCACATTATATTTCTGTGTCTCTCAGTGAGACGCTCAGACAGCAGGAAGACATCATGGAGGTCACAGCGCTCTGCAGCCGACTGTGTGAGTCTCAGCTTTCTTTCAACTTGCATTTATTCTTTTATATCAAACACATATGAGGCTGATTTACAGTTTTCTTTACTTTTATATCCAGTGACGTGTGTCATCATTCTGTTGGGTGCTCATATTCAGAAGAGCTCTACGAGAAACAATGGTGGGTAACAACTACTAAAGATACACTTTTAAAATACCATACATAATTATTTCCTTATTTTAAGTCTTTAATTCCCACAAGGCTGATAATAAACATTTCAATGCATCTGTTTTTAGAGAAATGTTAATGCAGTTTACATTATTTATATTCTTTTACCTGAATCGTAGGTTGACATAAAACCAAACGTTCCAGATTGTGAAAACCTCCAGCTCACTTTGACAATTTTCAATTCTTCCGATTTTTATCATAGTTCTTTTTATTGATCAGATGTTTTGTTGTCTCTGTTTCTGTCCTCAGACGCAGCTTTGCAAATGATCGCAGAGAGACTGCAGCTCTTTGAATACACACCCTTCTCTTTTCTCTGCGAGGGTCTTGGCTCTGCTCTGAGAGGGTTTAGGAACAACAATGAGTTAATTCAGGGTTGTTATATTATTGCTTCATCAACACTGAACTGCACCATTAAATCAGCCTATGCACCGGACAGCGGGGTTTACTGGTGTGAGGATGAGAAAGGAGAGAAGAGCAACTCTGTCGACATCAAGGTCACCGGTATGTTTATCATAATTACGATTTTTTTTTTAAACTGCAATGCTCTTTTCCTTGAATTGAGATATACTGCAGATATTTTATAACATTTTATATAACCCCTCTTTTTAATATTACATCTATATATTCATTTCTTTTTTTTAAATTAATATTTATTGTACACATTTTATAATAGTTTTGCAAAATGTGTTCATATATATATTTACAGCAAGGTAAACTCCTATTTGAAAACCCACCTGGCAGGTCTAGGTTTGTTCTTAGTATGCAATGAAACCTTTTAGATTAGTTTAGTATAAGTAACACAGAATCTATGCTTAACATGTAATGCTGTCTCAGGGGACATTTGGTTAGAATGAACCTCTATGCAGACGATACACCACGTTACATTACTGATTTTTTTCTGATATATTCATCATTTTGTTCTATTTTATCTAATATTTTCATTCATTCTGTGCATGTTACTCTTCCACTTTACATTCACAGTATTTCATGATGCCCTCTGTCTAAGTTATCTCATGTTTTCTTTAATGTGAATTACTATTATGATTACATTTGTACATTTTGTCCCGATGTTGTTCAGCTGGCTCTGTGATCCTGGAGAGTCCTGTGCTTCCTGTGATGGAGGGAGAATCTGTGACTCTGAGCTGCAGAAACAAGACGACCACTTCCTCCATCCTCTCAGCTGACTTCTATAAAGATGGCCGCCTCATCAGGAGCAGCTCTACAGAGAACATGAACATCCGCAGGGTTTCTAAATCTGATGAAGGACTCTACAAGTGCAGCATCTCTGAAGTTGGAGAATCACCAGAGAGCTGGCTGGCTGTCAGAGGTGAGATATATAAATAACATGTATGAGATTATCTAATTAAACGTCAAAGTCGGTAAGAGAGGGCTCAAAGAAGAGATAACTCAAATCTAGAGCCCAGAAACTGAGAAATCATGTGAGTCACATTAATGACAGACGTTTCTTTGTTTGTATGTTTCTGAGTTACGATTCTCTAGTGAAGTGCAGAGATCTACTTCCTGCCAGGCGTGTGTTATTCAGAGGGATTTTAGTGCCCCGCTTGAAGCCGTTTGAATCAGCAGTTCTGTAGAAAACTGTAAAAACCTGGTCTTCCCTTCTTGGACTTCAACCCACCCTTTAAACCCAAGAAGCTGCGGCACGACCACATCCTGGACAGGCTCTGAACTGGTGTTTTTAAATGTTATGAAAATGCTTTAAAACATTTGTTTCTCAGCTGGCTCTGTGATCCTGGAGAGTCCTCTCCTCCCTGTGAGAGACGGAGAATCTGTGACTCTGAGCTGCAGAAACCAGATCTCCTTCCTCTCAGCTGATTTCTACAAAGATGGCCGCCTCATCAGGAGCAGCTCTACAGGAAACATCACCATCCAAAGAGTTTCTAAATCTGATGAAGGACTCTACAAGTGCAGCATCTCTGAAGGTGGAGAATCACCAGAGAGCTGGCTGGCTGTCAGAGGTGAGATATTGCATTAAAGCTAACATTTGGGGGATTTATCTGGAGTTTCTAGGTTATATATATATATATATATATATATATATATTCATATTCACGTTGTGTTGTGTTTGCAGCTGTTCACAGAGAGACGTGTCCCTGCTCAGATCACTCCCTTCACGTCCTCCTCGTCTCAAGGACTGTGTTCACCGTAGTGATGGTGGCTCTGCTGCTGCTGCTGGTGGGACTGCTGCATTCTGGGAGACTCAGGGTCACACAGAAATAACTCATGTAAAAAGGTTAGAGTTTGGTCATCAACACAATGAACACCACGAGCCGAGGACATGATCACTTCTTCAGCGTTGTATCTCTTCTTCTGCTCAGGTTGAGTGTGAGGTAACTTCTCTGTGTCTCATGATGGTACGAGCAGCAGCTGTTAGACTTTCTCACACTCGAGACAAAGTTAAAAACCACAGAGGTACTGACTGACGCATGCATTTATTTTAGAAGGCGAGCTGAGGGTAGGTTGTTCTGAGTTTTATTTTAGCCTCCAGATACTTTCAGCTTCTCAGACACAACCCACAGAACATGTTTGGTAACACTTTATATTAAGGTACACAAATTAACCATTAACTGTTAATTAACATGCATATTAGCAGTTGTTTAGAGTTTTGAGAGGTCCTGATAATTTATTCCGGTAAATTATTCTGACCTCCTAATTGACCTTTCCGAAGATTATTGAGTCTATGTAAGTTTGCTGCGTGGCTCAGATCCACCAACGTCAGCAAGATCTCACCTCTTCCTAACCCCCCCGAAGAACCAGGTTCAATTAACTGCTGTTTCAATTCAGACAACTCTCTTTTAATCTGTTTAAGCGATCCCGAAGGATTTTGATATCAGTAAATGGAGTGTGCTCCTACCTAAGTGTCTGTGGCAGGGTGCAATCTTACCTTTGACGCAGGAGAGGAGGGCACAGGTGTCTTTTAAAGGATCCCAATCCAACAGGTGGGAGTCAGTTTATTGTCTTTTAAAGGATCCCAATCCAACAGGTGGGATTCAGTTTATTTGAAGAAAAATAGGTCCAAACTAATACAGGGTTTTTACCTTCTCTCTCACAACATTATAATCATACTAACAAAAAAAAACCGTGCTGTGATCATGTTCAAATGAAACTTTAATTCACAGTCTTACATTTATTACCAAAATGTTTTAATTTCAACTGCCCATTTCAGTTGTGACATTTTAAAATTCTCCCGATAGAATTTAGAGGTATTTCCTCGTAAAAAGACCGGTGACAATAAAAAGCGCATTCAACTTTTCATTCACCCATTTATTCACTTCAGTTTCATACACTTTTTCCGACACAGACGGCGGATTAACACTCAAAAACCCATTCCTGTCCGCAAAATTCGGGGGACCAGATTTTCCCCACAGGTCGCGGTATTTATAAAGGTTCACACACTTTCTCTCATCAAATCATTCCACTCAGCCAACAACCAATACATTCGAGAGATATTTACCCCGTCTAGAAAGACCTTACCGAGAGCTATTAACCCAGCTCTGAAGCACACAGCCTACCCGGAGAGAGTCTACCAGGGGTCACCCCCCCTCTCTCGCGCTCTCTCAAAAAACCAGTCTCTTTATGCTAAAAAAACTGGATCCTAAACCCAAAAAAACAAAACTCCTCCTCTCATGTTAGGGTGAAAAGGACATGAACTCTCTTTGGCCTCTTAATGTTTCTCCCCTTAGTGTGAAGCCCCTCCCTGTGGACTGCTGCCAGAGGAGAGGAAGAAAACTCAACCTAAACAACCCACTTTGTTTTGTTTATACTGTAACTATAGAAAACCTAAAATATGAAGCATTTTCATTGTGGGTTATACAAGAATATAATTGATTATATTTGATTATAACTAACTTTCGTTTTTAAGTATTAAACATACTATGAAAACTCACAACACCCTCTTTTCAAAACGCAAAGTTCTCAAATAGCAACAGAAAAAATTGTAAGCATAGATTCATATTCAAAAACCGTCAAGAAGCATTCTCATTATGGGTTTATACAAGAATATGATTGATCATGTATGATTTATAATTAACTTTCGTTTTTTAAGTATTCACTTCATACCATGATCTCAATTAACTTTCGTTTTAAGTATTCACTTCATATGAAGATCTCAACACCCTCTTTTCAAACGCAAAGTTTTCAAATATCAACAGATAAAATCGTAAAAACACATACATATTACATCCGTAAAACTCCACGCATCAATATCATGAAAAGTTCTTCAGTATGTGTAATCAGGATGACCCTTTGATGAACCTGGTGTGAAAAAACACCGAAAACATAGTACCGTACAGGAATGTCCTTGGGCGAGGGGCCCATCTGTTGTAGACTCCTAAATCCATGTTGCTATCTGATGTATATCCTTGACCCTGACCATGGAGGGGTTGCAGTTTTTCGCTGGACGACATCTCCAAACGAAAAACCAGATAACTCGGTCGACAGTTGTTATGGATTTTTTAGACCTCGTCAATAATCGCTCATGACTTTGTGACAAGGTCAATGAGTCCCCACACAATGATAGCACAAACGAGGAACCAGAGGCATATGAAACAGCTTAGCTGGCCCTCGCTCATGACATCCTGTGTGTGCAGTGTGAGATTAGGTGTATGTGGTGCCAGTGTGGTGCTGGTGGTACTTGTTGTCGTCTTTCGTTGGTGACTAGGACACATCACTTGTTGTCGTCTGTTTCTACCGTCTCTCCTGGCCTGTGACTACGACCTTGCAGTGGCTGGCGTGGACCCACGTGGCTCTCTCGGTGACCTTGACCGCTGTCTGGGTGATGAGGAGCACCTGGTAGGGACCTTGCCAACGGTTGGATTTCCAGCTCTTTCTCCGGAAGTCCTTGACCAGCACGAAGTCACCGGGTTGGAGATGGTGAAGTGGACCAGTGGCCGGGGGTAGGTAGGGTTGCTGCTACCTGGCGTCTGATATCTGACCATGCAGTTATCAGGTAGTTGTCATCCTTTCCTGGGAAATCCACTGCGATCTGAGTGGCTCAGCGGGTAGAGATGCAGCCTGTCCCACAGAGCTGGAAGAATCATCCTCCTTCTCTGGCGGGGTCATAGGTGACTCAGCCTCTGATCCATTAATAATTGTTTCAATTGAAACAATTTCCCCCAGGAATCCTTCCAAGGGGTCTGGTACTCCATGTTCCTCTGGAATTTCTATTGACAGCAAGGACATCTTTTTGGCTTGGGCACCCGGGGAGACCTCCGAATCAGATCGCTCTTTTCTCTTACGAGTCTCCTCCTTTTCACCGCTTGCCCCTTCCGGTCCTTCTGCACAGGTTTCCTGGGTCCAGGAGTCTACTTAGCTTCACTTGAGGCACTGTGACTGAAGTTTCCCCGCTAGGCAGGTTCAAATCCTCTTGGTAGATTGCTGAGGTATTAATCTCAACAATATAGCTAAACTCAAGTTTAAATCATTTCTCTGATCCATAAAAAGTTGTTTCAGTTCAAATAAAAACTTCCCCAAGGGTTTTCTCAAGAGAGTCGTGTATTCCATATTTCTCTGTAATTTCTATACACAGCAAGGTGATTGTTTCTCCTCTTACTCAGTTGGCCTCTAATGGCAGAAAGCACTGGGCCATAATTTACTCTTATCAGTTTAACGACCTGACAGCCCTACACCTTCATGCTGTGTGAGAACCAGCAAAAAAGAAGGAGAGATGTGCTCAAAAAATCTAATTTAAATGAATACTCTTTTTAGGGTGTAAGCGTATATCAATTAAAAATAACTGAAAAGAAAACTAATAGTGTAAAGTTAAAAAACAATGAGAAAAATAATATAAAGGTTATTTTCCATTTCCTCTTTGATACTGAGGTATTCTCCATCCAAGCTCTAATGATCCATATGCTTAATAGACAGAGTTTCGTCTTGCCATCTTTCTGCATAATTCACTATAGATTCTAACAGTTCTACTGCTAAATCCTTTGCATTGGAGCTATTGCTTGTTACTCAGATTTAAATTCCCTCTTTTGCTCTATAAAATATCCCTTGGTACAGAATTCACCAAGACAAATTCTAACTTATTGCGGGAAGATCCCACAAAAAGCCATCCTCTCCTGTGGAAGAAAGCACATTAACTGCCACGTGTGTGTGCAAAACATGTCATGTGATGTGAGACTGATAGCATCAATAGTGGATGGGTAGGCCGCAGTCATATTCCTATCTTGATTCTAAACTCTGTTGGCTCGGGTGAACCGGTCCTCTCTTCTGGAGTGAAACTACTTTCCCAGAGATTGACTTCACTGTATCCAAACCTTCTGATTTAGTTTTAAGCTAACCCTTCTCTGGACTTTGCCCCTTTCTGGTCACCCATACACGATTTCTGAATTTAAACGGAAAAGGTGTGATAGTTAGATATGACCTGACCTTTGCCCTAGGTAGCTTTTCCATACTTATAGAAATATATTCAGCCTTGTCAAATTGATTGGAATGTCCCAATTTGTTTTACAGTTTTTTATACTCCACTCTTTGGCTCTAACGCCTGATACTTATATGGTAAAGACCAGATAGGTGTGATTTCTTTATCCTGCAAGGGTGACAAAAACTTTCTCATTTTTAAAGTGAGTGACATTATCCATTCCTATTTCCTCAGTTTTTAGGAAAAATACTTATATGTTCCGCCATTTTAGCAGACACTGTGTTCCAGTTGCTCTGGTCAGAGGATAAACATGTTTATGACTCCCTCCATTTATCAAAGGTCACAAGGAAATACTTATTCCCACTGGGAGTGCGGGTCAGAAAAGGACCTGCTTATGCCAGCACTAAAAATGGTTAGTGGTTCTTCCTCTATTATTTTAAGATGCTCAGGATGAACTTTCTTAAACCCATCCACCTCTACACATTGAAGACATGTTGACCATGTGTGTTGTAGGTGCAATCGCAGTTTTGGTAAGAGGATTTTATTGTGGAGACAATATTTTCTCATCTGAAATAGGCCCACATGGCCTAAACTGCTGTGTAATTCACGCACAACCTAAGGAGCTTCTTCAGGTGGTACGTGACTGCTTCCACCCTTTTTCCATATTCTAGGGAATATGGCAGTCCGGTGGTTAACTCGTCCCGTGCTTTAAGCAAGGTCAAACTTCTCTATTACCCTGATAGTTAAATTATATCTTATCTATATGGCTACGGACATGATTCCATTCTACATGCCTGCCTTTAACTCTGCAATAAGACCCTCAATAGATGGGCATGTGTCAGCGTTTCACCTTTCACATTTTTGAACTGCCTTTGTTTCCAATTATTAAGCTCTTCTTTACCCGCTTTTTAATAATAATCACTATCAGTAATAATACGGATGTGTGCTATTTTTCCTTTTTTAGCAAAAGGAAGTCCCTCAACAAATGGCCTTTTCCTCAGCAGGCTGTACCTGGTATTGCACCCTTTTGCTTGCAAAGTACTTCACCTGAATTAGTTTTCTTTATAAAGGCCCAAGTGGCTGCTTGGTCACCTTTTCGCAAACTCCCATCTGTAAACAGTGTTATCTGTGGAGTAGCGGTTTTCTGTAAGGGTTTCAATGTTTCCCTTTGTGGCTTACTTCCTGAGGTCCTCTGCACCCCACATCTGGATCAGACATTATCATCTTCCATTTTCTCCATCTACTCATCATTGTTTCTGCTCCCTGAACAGTTTGTTTAGTAGCTTCAGATATTGAAAAATAAAGAGTGTATATGCACATTTAGGTACCTTGAGACATTTCCCTCAGAGCTGGATACATTTTTAATGCAAGTGCAAGATGCTTCTCTTCAGGTGATAATTTTCCCTCTGTTCCTGATCAAGTCATGGACATGAATAACACAGATTTTCTATCACCCTGGTTCCTTATCTCCACACTGTTAGTTTCTGAGAATGGGTCTCAACATACTATTTTGGTTTTTGATATTTGATATTATTGTTCTGGTGTTAAGATAATTTTTTGAATCTCCCTCTTTTCTTAACAACTGGAGCTATGTCTATTTTAGATTCGACTTGGTTAAGAGTTGGTGAGAGGAACACTATTTCCCTTGTGCTGGGGTGGGGGATGCTTTGGGAGAGTTCCTTAAAATCTCCAGATCTTCCTCTGAGCTGAGGCCATAAAACTTTTAATGGTCTTTCGTGGTCTGCTCGAATTTTCTTCCCCTCCAGAGGTCACGCCTGTCTTTGACCCTGTGTGCTGCGTGTTTCTGCAGCACCTCGGGAGCAGAGAAAAGAGGAAACCTTTTTTCCAAAAGTGTATTCTCCTTCATGAGCAAAATAGCACCACATTTAACTCTCATTGACTTGTCTTTATGATGTTCTTTAAGGCTTGAATTGAGTTTTCCGTTGTGTAACGGAAAATCCCATTCCCAAAAAGGGGTCAAAAGTAAATAGTTTAGTTGATTTTGGTAAAGTATTTGAGCTTTAGCTTCGCAAAAACTTTCTCATATTAGTTTTGAAGATATTTTTGGGGCTTGATTATCTGCTGATAGTTCCCACATAGGTTTTTTCTTAAAAGTACATTCAAAACAACCGGTATTTGTGGGTCATCTGATCACCACATCGCCTTCTGACAGTTTAATAGTCCTTATCATATTATCACACTGTTATTGCATGCTAGGACCTATTCTCTTTGCCAGAGCTACTGCTATTTCTCCTGCATGTTTTAGCTTCCTATTAGCAGGGTTTATTAACCTGGTTTGTTGATCCAGTTTTAGGATTTTCAATATTTGACATTATTTATTTCCAACATTCCTTTTTCCTGAATATCATGTCTAACAATGTGTTTTTTTTTTCTTTCTAGGAGTAGTAGATGGGATACTCCTAAATGGCATTTTTTGAGCTTTTATCCCTGTATGGTGGAGATAGGGTCTCAAACATTATACCACCTGCTTGTTGCTCTCTGTCAAACGGTAGTCTGACAGGAAAGTATTTTGGTCGCGGTACGCCCGTGGGTCTGGGCTAAGCTGACCTGGGCGGGCAGAAGCTCCGGATTTTGCTTCTGTGTATCCCCCCTGTGTGGTTGGCTCCGAGTCATTAAAAACTGCGTTCTAACCTCGTCCGCCATTTATCTTTGTTTGTTTGTTTTAAAAAACAACACAAAAATGTATTAAAGGCTTCAAGTTCACTCTTTTATACACATGCAAGTTCCTAGGCTTTACTCTTGACGGGTGATCAGTCCGACTATACCGTCACTTGGTTCTAAGTTCTCTTTCTGGATTCAGTTAGTACATGCGGGTACCTCAGCTAAGAGTTGTATTTACCGAGCTTCGAATTTTTTAAACAGCATAGGTACCTTTAGACCTATGTTTATCTTTATTAAATCTCCTATTAACTCTTCCCCACGTTATGTTTTAACGCAAAAGTTCAAACCGCAGCTCTTGGTCAAGTCCTACCTATAAGTTTCAAAGTAATTGGACAAGTACTGAGCAGTGCTCCTACGGCTGACTTCACTTTAGCCACCTAAACCTGTGTTAAAGGGACCACAGGCTTCTCAATTTGACTAGGGGAAAATGAACCTTCTTTAGCTTCTTTAATCAGACAGCTATATCCGATATAATATAACCCTCAGTCCGGTGCAATAGTATTAACTTAAATTACTACACTTTCAGGTTTAATTATATATATTCTAGGATTTGGGGTAGGTATTTTAACAAGACTTTCAGCCTGTATTTCGCTGATTTATATTCCTCGACTTTTTTCACTAGGTCGTTTTGGTTCTTGTATTTTGACTCTGTAAAAATATTACTTTTCACAGAGCCCCACGTTGGGCGCCATGTTTAGAGTTTTGAGAGGTCCTGATAATTTATTCCGGTAAATTATTCTGACCTCCTAATTGACCTTTCCGAAGATTATTGAGTCTATGTAAGTTTGCTGCGTGGCTCAGATCCACCAACGTCAGCAAGATCTCACCTCTTCCTAACCCCCCCGAAGAACCAGGTTCAATTAACTGCTGTTTCAATTCAGACAACTCTCTTTTAATCTGTTTAAGCGATCCCGAAGGATTTTGATATCAGTAAATGGAGTGTGCTCCTACCTAAGTGTGTGTGGCAGGGTGCAATCTTACCTTTGACGCAGGAGAGGAGGGCACAGGTGTCTTTTAAAGGATCCCAATCCAACAGGTGGGAGTCAGTTTATTGTCTTTTAAAGGATCCCAATCCAACAGGTGGGATTCAGTTTATTTGAAGAAAAATAGGTCCAAACTAATACAGGGTTTTTACCTTCTCTCTCACAACATTATAATCATACTAACAAAAAAAAACCGTGCTGTGATCATGTTCAAATGAAACTTTAATTCACAGTCTTACATTTATTACCAAAATGTTTTAATTTCAACTGCCCATTTCAGTTGTGACATTTTAAAATTCTCCCGATAGAATTTAGAGGTATTTCCTCGTAAAAAGACCGGTGACAATAAAAAGCGCATTCAACTTTTCATTCACCCATTTATTCACATCAGTTTCATACACTTTTTCCGACACAGACGGCGGATTAACACTCAAAAACCCATTCCTGTCCGCAAAATTCGGGGGACCAGATTTTCCCCACAGGTCGCGGTATTTATAAAGGTTCACACACTTTCTCTCATCAAATCATTCCACTCAGCCAACAACCAATAAATTCGAGAGATATTTACCCCGTCTAGAAAGACCTTACCGAGAGCTATTAACCCAGCTCTGAAGCACACAGCCTACCCGGAGAGAGTCTACCAGGGGTCACCCCCCCTCTCTCGCGCTCTCTCAAAAAACCAGTCTCTTTATGCTAAAAAAACTGGATCCTAAACCCAAAAAAACAAAACTCCTCCTCTCATGTTAGGGTGAAAAGGACATGAACTCTCTTTGGCCTCTTAATGTTTCTCCCCTTAGTGTGAAGCCCCTCCCTGTGGACTGCTGCCAGAGGAGAGGAAGAAAACTCAACCTAAACAACCCACTTTGTTTTGTTTATACTGTAACTATAGAAAACCTAAAATATGAAGCATTTTCATTGTGGGTTATACAAGAATATAATTGATTATATTTGATTATAACTAACTTTCGTTTTTAAGTATTAAACATACTATGAAAACTCACAACACCCTCTTTTCAAAACGCAAAGTTCTCAAATAGCAACAGAAAAAATTGTAAGCATAGATTCATATTCAAAAACCGTCAAGAAGCATTCTCATTATGGGTTTATACAAGAATATGATTGATCATGTATGATTTATAATTAACTTTTGTTTTTTAAGTATTCACTTCATACCATGATCTCAATTAACTTTCGTTTTAAGTATTCACTTCATATGAAGATCTCAACACAGTATATCGGCTCTTTATTAGTCATTATAAAACACTTATTATGCCTTATTCTACATGAAGTAAGGAAGTTGTTGTACATGAGTTTTGGTCCTAATATGCTCTGCTCAATATGGGCCTAATAAGGCAGTAGTACCACAAGCATAGCAATTCTTCCATAATAACACTTAACAAATATCATATATTCTTAGGTAACAAGACATGAAAATATAAGTGTTAATTGTGTCTAAATAACTCAAAATTAGGTATTTCGGTAACACTTTATATTAAGGTACACAAATTAACCATCAACTAGTCGTTAATTAACATGCATATTAGCAGTTTATTGGCTCGTTAGTAGTCATTAGAAAACACTTATTAATGCCTTATTCTGCATGACCTTATTCTACATTTAATAAGCCATTAGTTGAGAGTTTTTCCTCAATAACCCTCTAATTAGTGCTGATTTGCTGCAACTAAGGAAGTTGTTGTCCATGAGTTCTGCTCTCAATATGCTCTGCTCAATAAGGGCCTAATAAGGCAGTAGTACCACAATAATAGTTATTCTCCCATAATAACACTTAACAAATATGATCTCTTCTTATTTAACAAGACCTGAAACTATAAGTGTTAATTGTGTCTAAATAACTCAAAATTATGTATTTATATCTAATAATATGTTCCCTATTTTAAAGTGAAGTCTTGTGGTAAATACTTGTAGCTGCTCTTTTGCACTTTTTGCATATCATGTATTTGTTTTTGCTTTGTTTGTAAATGTCATTTTCTTAAATGTTTTATGAGGGACTGCGGATGGAAATGAGTTCAAAGCTAAATCTGGCATATTTACATTTGACACATTTATTGTTTTAAGTGTTCATTGATATGCAATGTCCCTGCCAAATAAACAATTACAAAATATATGTTTCTGCAAAAGCATTGAAACTCTGAAAGTCATGAATGCTTTCAGGTCAGCCTCACAGCACTGAGCAGAAACACACAGTGTCACGTGTTCAGAAACAAGCTGAGCAGGAAGAGGAGGTGTTCATCTGCATGTATTTCAGTCTGATGCTCAGCCATTCAGCAGGAAGTCAACATGGAGGTCACAGCTCTCTGCTTCACCCCGTGTGAGTTTCACTTCTTCCAGTTTACAGAGTAATAAAAGAGATAATGGTTAATACTCAGTTTCCTTCCTTGGTCTGTTCAGTGATGCTCATTGTCCTCGCTGCACATGTTCAGAACAACGGTAAGCAGGACTTGTTACACTAACTGCACATTGAGGGAATATCACTACGGCTGCATTTGTATTGATACGTGATTCATGCCAGACTTTTCTAATGAGTTTTTATATTTGTTTTTCAATCAGAAGCAGCTTTCCGTATCGTTCCAACCCGACTGCAGCTCTTTGAACAGGAGCCAGTCTCCTTTCACTGCGAGGGTCTCGACGGCTCCACTCGGCTGAGAGGGATCAGGGATGCTGGGGACTTTATTTCCACTTGTAGTGAGAGGACCCCCGTACTATACTGCACCATTAAAAGAGCCTATAGTGGAGACAGTGGAGATTACTGGTGTGAGGCTGACGGAGGAGAAAGGAGCCACAGTGTCACCATCTCTGTCAATGGTGGGTTAAAGGCTTCTTAAGTACATTGAATGAAATGTCTTTACTTATCTTCAGAAATGTAACAACACAAGACAATGAGAGAGCTCAAAGAAGAGATTTAACGGATAGAGTGTCAAATTGAAAACCATAAAGTGAGCAATCAAGTGTTTTACTACAATAACAGAGTTTTAATGATCTGGATAGTCCTGTCCTGCCTGTGAGAGAGGGCTGTGATTAATATTCACCTCTGTGCAGACACTTTAGAATCTGATTAACTTATCATGTTGTTTCTTTCTAATATTTTCAGGGAGGCATGTTTTCAACTCATTCACAGTATTACAGGACGTCATCTCTGTCCTCTCTCAAATTGTTCTTACATAACTCACATGCTTTCTCCATGTTGTTCAGGTGGCTCTGTGATCCTGGAGAGTCCCGTCCTCCCTGTGAGAGAGGCCAGCGCTGTGACTCTGAGCTGCAGGAACAAGACGACCACTTCCTCCATCCTGTCAGCTGACTTCTATAAAGATGGCCGCCTCATCAGGAGCAGCTCCACAGGAAACATCACCATCCAAAGAGTTTCTAAATCTGATGAAGGACTCTACAAGTGCAGCATCTCTGACGGTGGAGAATCACCAGAGAGCTGGCTGGCTGTCAGAGGTGAGATATTGCATTAAAGCTAACATTTGGGGGATTTATCTGGAGCTTCTGGGTTATATATATATTCACGTTGTGTTGTGTTTGCAGCTGTTCACAGAGAGACGTGTCCCTCCTCGGATCACTCCCTTCACGTCCTCCTCGTCTTAAGGACTGTGTTCACCGTAGTGATGGTGGCTCTGCTGCTGCTGCTGGTGGGACTGCTGCATTGTGGGAAACTCAGGGTCACACAGAAATAACTCATGTAAAAAGATTAGAGTTTGGTCATCAACACAATGAACACCACAAGCCGAGGACATGATCACTTCTTCAGCGTTGTATCTCTTCTTCTGCTCAGGTTGAGTGTGAGGTAACTTCTCTGTGTCTCATGATGGTACGAGCAGCAGCTGTTAGACTTTCTCACACTCGAGACAAAGTTAAAAACCACAGAGGTACTGACTGACGCATGCATTTATTTTAAAAGGCGAGCTGAGGGTTTGTTGTTCTGAGTTTTATTTTAGACTCCAGATACTTTCAGCTTCTCAGACATGTCTGTATAAATAAATGAATACATAAGTAAAGAGGCCTTCAGGGGGATTTATAGAAACAAGTAACTTATAGCATATAATATAATTGTGAGGTTTGAACGTGGTAAAACCTGCTAGATTGTTAGCGTGCTAACTTTGGCTTACAGCTCAAAGGACGGCTGTGAGCCTCAGAGAAACAAGACTGTAGACTGAAAGAGAAAAACTGTTTATTGGAACAGAAATCATGTCAACGTGTTTTCAGTCAACAAAACTAACTTAACTGGTTTTGCAAAACATCATATAATTAAAACATATCACCTTAAAATTAAACATTATCTCTCACAGGACATTAAAAACATATTTGGAAGTTAACATGGCCGTAAGCAAATATCAAAATTGTACATCAGTACATGTACATACACAAATAAAACACATTTGTACATCTTAACTACATAAACTTGAAGTGAATTACATTTTGGCAATTTACACGGACAGCAATACAAAACAAATAACTTTTATTTGATGATTTGCATTAGCTCACATTTTGTATTAAAAAGAGTGGAATATTTGATAGTGATATTTAGCACGATAAAAGAGTAGATTTAGTCAAATCTAAAAGCAGTGGCAGCAAAATAAAGGCAGTTCACCTCAAAACATGTTTGAACTGTTAAATAAACCTGAATAGTAAAAGTAAAGTGTGTGATTCTATAAAATGGCTGATCTCTGAGTCTTTCTGTTCCTGTGAATAATGCCCAGATATTTTATAACGTTGTAACTTTCTCTCATGGCTTTTTCCTGTTGATGATAAATCTGCTCCGTCACTTCACACATCACAACACGAGGACAAGTTCAAATGAACTCCAGCTATTTGTTGCTAGGCAGGCAGTGAGCAGACGTGTATTTGTAACGGTTGATAAAAGCAGGGTAAGATGAGCACAATGAGAGCAGGACAAAGTATAGTTAAAGTCTTTAAGGTATTGTCACACAGAGTTCATACTGGATCTCTTGTTTGTGGTCGAAGAGGACGACCTGCAGTTTGTCTCCAGAGCTCCAGGACTTCAGGTCCTTCCACTTCAGCTCAGTGGGAGCATGATTGCGACCATGACCTTTAACCCACATCTGTAAAATACAAAGTCACCGACTTACAAACAGAATCATAAAATAATTAAATAAATAAAATAATAGTGCATTCTTTTTTAATATTCTTATTCTTTAACATATAATGAAGTGCTGAATGAAACAAATAAGAAAAGGGAAAATGCAACATAAAGTGAACAATCAAGAAGGACTCACAGTGACATCTGTTCCAGCCTTGAGTTTGAAAGATGGCGGAAATGTGTACGTGATGGATTTGTTGTTGTTAACCTGCAGATCTAACTTCCATAATCCCAGCTGTTTGTCCTGCAGGAGGTCACATACAGGGAGAGAGGGAGGGTGAGAGACAGAGAGACTAACACATAGAGGTGACCATTGAATTCACTTAAAACAATTTACACAAAAACAAGAGAAAAGGGATTCTTAAAGTTTAACCGGTCATTATGAGAGTTTGAAGAAGAAGAATTAAAGTATGCTTAAATTATATTGTTCACTCTCATAAAGCACTCACACAGCGTTAATGCTCACAACATTACCTCAGTGGATGAGTTTCTGAGACGGATGTATTTGCGCTGTTGGTCGACCTCAATATTAAATCCTGGGTCTGAGGTCTGGGTGTTCGAGGGGAGGGGTGGTTCCACTGATCGAGAATTATCAGACCCTTCAAAATGTCCTGCCTGAAACTAAGGGAGAAAACACAGAGAGAATATTCATCCATCATCTTTGACTCAGCTGTTTGATCCCTGTGACACGCTGAGATCCATCTCATTTGGTGTCTCAGTGTGTTTTCAGGTCTAGTTTGAGTTGTCTTTGTCTCAAATATCAACTTGTAAAGAAGATTAAACTAAAATGTGAGACCAAAACAGAATGAATGAAAATGAACAGGCACCACCTTTTGTTCCTTCACTTCTCTCTCATTCGGTGTCTCAGATTGTCTCTCATGGGTAGAGATATCACTTCTAAACAAATCAATGTGTTTTGGAGAAGATGAAGTCAAGATTAAAAGACGAACCTCCTTGTTTTTCATCACGTCATTCACAAATCTCTCAGCTTCCTCTTCCTTCCGCTTCTTATCATGGGGTTGGTTGTTCCACTGTGTGTGTGTGTGTGTGTGTGTGTGTGTGTGTGTGTGTGTGTGTGTGTGTGTGTGTGTGTGTGTGTGTGTGTGTGTGTGTGTGTGTGTGTGTGTGTGTGTGTGTGTGTGTGTGTGTGTGTGTGTGTGTGTGTGTGTGTGTGTGTGTACCTCCTCCTTTAGGTCCTTCACTTGTTTCTCCGCTTCCTCTCTTCTGGTCGTCTCCTCCTGGAGCTTCTTCTCAAACTGAGAGAAAGAGAGATAAAGACATTTGAACTTTATTTAGGGAACAGCACATCCTGGTCCTGATGAAAACTAGTTCCTGATCTGCATCATATTTTCTCTCACAGGAGGAACAGTAAATACCTTGACGCAGTATAACCCTCAGAAACAAATCAATGCCATATGGAAAAGATGAACCTCCTGTTTATTTACTACAGCTCCTATCACAGAAATAATCAAAGTGCGTCACAAAAACAAAGTGAAAAATAAAACCACATAAACATGAATACAATAAAACTAAGAGCCAGAAGTTAAGGTTAACATAAAAACAAAACAACAAAGAGTCCAAAGAAACAAACAAAAGAACACAACACATCATACACATGTCAAGGAGACACAAAGGCCAATCAAAAGCTTCTGCAGAGACAGCAGACCGGATGTCTGTAGGTAGAGAGTTCCACAGTGTTGATCCACTACCTCAAACCCACGCCTTTAGTTTCTAAAGGAGACCGTGGGACAAGGCTCTGGTCTGAAGACCTGAGGGACCTACTGGTGATGAAGGGATGGAGAAGGTCCATGCAGAACCTTCAAATGAATCCTCACAAGATTAAATCATTTGTGTATCTACTATATGTCCTGTGTGTGTGTGTGTGTGTGTGTGTGTGTGTGTGTGTGTGTGTGTGTGTGTGTACCTCTGTCTTCACTCTGATGTTCTCTGCTCTCTGGATCTCCAGTAGACTCTGTGTCTCCTTCAGCTTCTCCTCAATCTGCCAGAGGTCAGCTAGTTTTCTCTGAGTTTCCTGACGAACACACAGATGTTGATTTCAACAGATTTCTTTGATTAAAATCAAACACAAAAATCCATTTAAATGTATTTGCAATTTTGCCTTGTTGGACTTTTTAGAAGTACAAATTCTAATTCTAATCAACAGCTCATTTAAGTTATACTGTTATATACTTTATACTTTGAAGTCAGAAGAGAATAATGATCAATGGCTTCAATTCAATTTTACAATCTCATAATACTTTGACTCTTTGAGAGATGACGCTACGTGTTGTTACACGTTTTAATACGTTTATGATATAAAGCAGTTATTGTGAGATTTAAACTTTAACAAACAGATAGGGGAAAGTAAAATCATCAATGAAATATGAACCTCTTTTATCTCCTTCAGCTCCTCCTTCAGCTCCTCCTCCCTCCTCCTCGTCTCCTCTCCTCCTCTCTGCAGATCAGCCTGTAGTCTCTCCACCTGAGAGGAGACACAGACAGAAGGAGAGAGACCTCCAGATAAACTCTTTATAGCTGGACTTCCAGATGAGCAGAGTCAGAGGTGTGTCTTTGTCAGTAAGTCAGAAGAGTGAAGAAAGAGTGAAACCAGGTTTAAATGCATGTTGTTACTTTATCTGAGAAAGGAGGTGAAAGGATTTGATCTAAGACATGAGTAGCTTCACTGGATATCATACGCTGTCTCTGAATGACTTTGATTGGAGATATAAAACACAAACCTTTCTGGACTCATTCTGCAGCTTCTCCTTCAGGATGGAAACTTCTGTCTCAGCTTCCTCCCTCCTCTTCTGATCCTCCTGAGACTCATTTCTGGATAATATCTTCCATTTAAACTAAAAGAAGAGACAGAGGAGATGAAATATCACGTTTGACCAAATGACTCTCAGTAAGTTCATGTTCACAGGTTTCCTCCAGCTCTTCTGCAGCCAGAGATTATAAAGGAAGCTTTATTTAGGTCAGGAAACCAGAAGAGAGTATTGATCGTATTGATCTGAACCCACTGACCCGTGAAGAGGAGGAAGAACTGGCTTCAGCAGCTCGGCTTCTTTCCAGCTGGAGAGAAGGAGAGATGAAGACAGACGTGTTCATGGGTTTTTACATGTTATTATCTCAACAACTAAAACTCTCATTTCACATCATCAGTTCCACTGGAAGCTCTGTGGAGAAGTGCTTCTATGATTAGGTCCATGTGTTTGTAAAGACTCCTGCATTGGACATCAAATGACCGAGGAGAAGACTGTAAACATGGAGGTGACCAAACCTGGATTTATAAACTCAAAAAATCTGCTTTGGAAATGTTTTAATGAAGTGCACATATCTGTGAAACTTCATGTATAGAAACAATGAAGCGTTGAAACCATAATCACATTCAGCAACAGGATTTCTGATTGAACACTCAAGTGACCCAGGATGCTCAACACATCTACAAGTGTATGTGGCTCCTTTGAACTAGAATCAGACTTCATATAAACAGCAAGGTTCATGCAGGAAGTCTAACCTCCGTGTTGATGGACTCCATCAGGGTCTGCAGGCTGGTCTCCATCCTCTGAACCTCCTCCTGCAGCTGCTGGACTTCAGCTTCCTTCACTTCACACTGAGAGGATAACTGAGAGACATGTTTTATCATAAACCTTTGTTCGTATGTATCAGGACTAAAGTGACTCATCTGCATCTGTTATGGAAACTAAACTAATGTCTAGTTTACACTGCAGGACTGAACCCTGATTTATGATTAAAGAGTTAGTCATGGAGTCAAGCAAGCTTTTATACTAGGACCTTTTCTATTGAACTTAGTTATGCTTCCTTTAGGTAAAAATAAAAAGGAAACAGAAGTTCATTTGTATCTTGATAATGACTCAGATACCTAAACTTCCAGCATGCCTTAAGGAAAAAAACTCTTGGGTGACGTGAACATTTATTATACTCTGCCCCAAACACGTCTAGAATCTAAATGTAAATACATCGTTTACTTTCTGCACCAATCCATATAAACTGTACATACAGAGAAGATCAACTGAAAACTATACTTTAGTAACATATTCAAACAGTAACCTCTGTGATGTTGGTGTCTGATTCCTTCTGTCTGCTCTCCAGCTCCTTCTCCAGTGTGTCCACTTCCTGTTCAGCTTCAGCCTTCTTCTTCTGTTCTTCTTCTCTTTCCGAAGTCTGTATTTTTTAGAGAAAAGTGACTCAACATACTGTTCAATCTTCAAAGTGTTGCACAGTTTTATGTGTTAAACAATCCAGTCTGATTATCTCTTTACAACCTATTAGTGATGTACATTGATATTAAGATAATTGACTTCCTGTTGTGTTTACATTGTTATGTTGACACAACAGGAAGTCAATTATTATTTTAGGTTATCTTATACAATAATAATAATAATAATTCATTACATTTATTCAGCGCTTTTCCAAATGCTCAAAGTGCTGACATTACATATGACATATATCAGACATGTAACATCAATACTGTGGACAATTCCCACAGGAGTGATTTAGGGTGAAGTGCCTTGCCCAAGGACACAGAGGCATGTTGACTGCAGTGGGGGTCAGGGCGGATTGAACCGGTTCCCCAGCGCCCCTGATCTGAGGATCCACAGCCGTGATGCACTAACATCATTTCCACTCACCTGATCATATCTGGAAACGCTGTTTAGGCTCCTCTGAATTCTCCCCAGCTGGTAGAGGAGACACATGAAGAGACACGTGAGCACTACATCACAGCATGTGATCATTATAGATGCTCATACAGTTAGGTGGATCTGTTATGCTCAATGTTACTGAATGGAAGAACATGTATTGAAGTAAACATAGTGCACTACAATTCACTTTGTAAGCCTAAACCTAAGCGTGGCATGCTGTGTCACTGCTCCTGATGACTTGTTTTGGGGTTTCCTCAAATGCTTTTCTGTTTAACAATAAATGCAGAATATCAAAGATGGAGACGTGAACCTCTCTGTTCTTGTTCCACAGATCTCCCTTCAGGCTCTGCAGCTCCTTCTCGCTCCTCTGTTTCTCTGCATGGAGATCCTGCAGCTCAGACTGTTTGGATTCAACCTGAAAGAACAGCAGGAAGATTAACATCATTTATTCACAGTCTAAAAGTAGGACAGTCTGGAGTTGGGCTCCACTTGGACCTGCACTGCAGGTTTGACCTTGTCTGCACTAAGGAGGACATTGAAAGAGACTTCAAACAGGAATCAATGTGTTTCATTATTGAAGTGGAGATGAACCTCTTTCTTCTTGTTCTGCAGCTGCTCTTCCAGAGTCTGGACTTCCTTCTCAGCATCCTTCCTCCTCCTCTGCTCCTCAAGCAGCTGCTGCTCAGATTGATTTTTCTATGAGAGGAACAGTCACGTTTCTTTAGTGATCATTTCTTAAGGTGCCACACAATGACACCTGTTTTCATGCATTTATGGCAGATCCTGTATCTTGATGTGAAAGTCTTCTGTGCTTCTTGCTAAGACTTCACTTTTCATGTTGTTGTTTCTCTACTAACCTTTTTCCTCTTCTTTCCGACGTTTCCCTTCAAAGCCTCCATCTGCACAGCGTCAGGTTTCATCAGCTGTCCTCTTTCTCCTTCATTGAGAAACTGATCTTTAGTTTTAGATCGCTTTCTCTTTGTCTCTGTGTGAAATTAAACGTGTGTTAAGATTAGAGGAACTTTAGGAAGGGATCGGAGCACATGAAACTGTTCAGGCTAATTTAGCTGAACAGTTGGATGATTGGTCAACAGCTTAGAGATGTCCCGCCCCTAGTGCTAGCCAATAGAGAGAGTGTTACAGAGTGATGTCACTATGTTCAAAACAAAGGAGTCCAATGGAGGCATTTCAGGCAGGGGGGGGTGGAGTTTGTGGGAGATATGAATCAAATCACCCGACTGTTAGTGACTTACTGAATATGTGTTCTCTCCACAGAAAGAAGAAAGAAAACAGCCAGTAACAGAATGCAAACAGCCAAACTGACAGCCAGACCAGTATTGACGGAAGAAGACCTGGACTGGAGCTTAAAGAAATCATCTGAAATGATAAAACACAGAGCATCACGGCATTTATATAAAAATGGACCTCAGATATTTTAAACTAAAACATGTTAAATTAATATTTTGATGTCTACCTGGAACATGGAAGTGTGTCTGTGTGGTGTGGGTGGTGTTGTGGTGCTGGACTCTGCAGGTGAAGCTGTTGCTGGGTCTCTTCTCCACAGTCACTCTGCTGCTGACAGTATAGAGGTCATCAGGACCTCTGACTGTCTCTGGAGGTCCAGCAGAGAGGAGCTTTCCCTCAGCGTCCAGCCACAACACCTCAGGCTCCGGATACCAGCCTGCAGACTCACACTGCAGCACCACTCCTCCGCTCTGACCGTCCAGTCCTGATAAACTGATGACAGGCGGAGAGGAAGAGCCGGATGCTGAAAACAAAGCAGGAAAAAGAGGAAATAAATTTGCAGATTTAAAATCCGATGGAGCTTCCTTTCTACCAAAATCCTCACTTAAAACTGTTCCAATGAGCTCCCAAGTTTATTGGCTTATTGCTCTGTGGGAGTAAAATATGTTCTATGCTATATTCTATAGCATAGAGTGTGTTAAGCTCGAAGATCCTTAAATACGAACAAAGTAGCGTGCAGTATTTTTTTTTATTTCTCCGAAGACAGAGACATAACTAAAACTCTCTCCTCAAGATAAAGACTTGTCAAAACATGCACCATGAACACATAAATTGCTCACTTACCAAAAAACAGTTGAACAAAAGCTTGCCTGCCAAGCGCTGGAATGAAACATCTGTATTTCCCCCGATCTGAGAGTTGTACGTTGGAGAGTTTCAGGGAAATGTTTCCGTTCTTCAGCTCATCGGTGAACATTGAGGTTCTTCCCTTGAATAATTGGTGTTTTTTATCCACAAGTTCGTGACCAGAACGCATCACATGGACGAATCTGGGGTCCATGTCGGGCCTCGTCCACTCCAACGTCAAACCGGCAGCATTTACTGCCGGCTCCAGATAACACGGCAAAATGATGTCACCGCCAAGGTTTGCTACGATTGGCTGAGATGAGCCAATCAGCTGAGACTGACCTGGAAATACAAAGGAAGTATATTATATAATGCAACCGGTGACGATAGACATTCACACCAGCCTTGTATAGTCCGGTTGAATCGAACCCTGGTGCGTTTAGCCGCTTGGTGCGGTTCGTTTGGGTCGGTGTGAACACAAACCGAGACCTCTGAAGTGAACTAAACAACCGGACTCTGGTCCGCTAAAATAGGTGGTCTCGGAACGCTTGCTTGCGAACTCAGGAGCGGTTCATTGCTGGTGTGAACGCAGTCCGCACCAAAACATAGGAAGCGTAGTATTTACGTGTCACAAGAACGCGGATGTCTTCAAACATCTTTTGCGAAAGAGTCTTTCAAGACAACCCCGGCTAATTGTACGTTTTTTATATTTTAAGAGGGCTGTTATAGGCTGTTCTCCATATTCCCATGTGTTCCCATTGGCAACAACTGCTTACAAAAGCAACTCAAAAAAGAGCTCAACAAAAAAAAAAAATCGAACAGCTTAGTCTTGCGTTGTAAGCTAACGTTAATATATATTCGATATAGTAACATGCTTTATAGTAGGCCCTACCAGGTTTTCCAGTAACAACATATATTGGGGTACCACTTGCATGACAATACGCTCAAAGGTTACTTAATGTTTGCCTAATTATGCCAAATATAAACGTCTTCCCAAAGCTGTAAGTGTGACTTTTGAAGATTGTATTTGTTACTTACCTCTACAGTGTGTTAGGAGAAGAAGGAAAACCAAAACACTGAGAGTTCCCAGATGAGTTTTAAGGGGCTTTCCGTCTGTGTTTAACATCATCATGGAGAACTGCAAATGAACAGAAAACAGAGATAACAGTGTGAACTTTCAGGACAACATGCTTTAAAACAATTCTTTAGGTAAAACGTTTTAAAAAGGCTGGACAACAAGTGGTCAATCCAAAGGTCTGAGTTATAAACTGAATTGTACCTTTGGGCATTAATTGTAAAGGCTCCAATAAATGGAAAAACAACTTTATGACCATCTTCTTTGCTCTACTCATAATCTACATATCCTATTTCATTATATCATATCCTCTATTTAAGACATATAATGATAATTTAGTTACAGTAGTAGACTAAAGACTCTCTGCACACCCAGTTCAGTGTTACGACTATCACCTAGTCTGTAGCCTACGCAGTTTTCACTCGGACACAAACGTATGAAATACATGTTGTTATCTGATCTAATCTAAAATTGTGGTTCACCAAAACTCAATATTCAGACTTTTCATGAAATAGGTTTTGCATATATTTTATCTTATGTATTAAATGTTAACAAATTGAAAAACACATACCTGTTGAATGTTGCGTGTCACCGTCTCTGACTGCGAGGACAAGTCAGTAAATCACTGACAGCTTCATGCAGAGTATGAAGCAAATAGAGTAACGCCTAATTCATTTTTCTTCTTCTTGACGGTTAATGTTATGCTTAATATTTATTTTCAGTGTGCAAATGTTTCTCCAGCAGCAAGAGGCATTTTCTACAAAAGTTGTGTAATATATTCAAGTTTAGTTCAAATCTATCCACTGAGTTGTTATCTGAGTTTCACTTTGAGTGTCTGGGTTTATGAACATCTGAATTTTGGATTCAGTGTTTTGGTTACAGGTTATAAATTAATACATGGCAATACAATCAGTTGCGATGGACCTTTGAATTGTTTTATTGTGGCAACGGTTGATAGGCAATTCTCTATCAAAGGAAATGTCTGATCTTTTACCGTAGGGGGCGGGACTTCTCAGTTTATATAGCACTTTCTTCTGTGCACTGTGGTGTGTGTGTGTGTGTGTGGGTGTGTGTGTGTGTGTGTGTGTGTGTGTGTGTGTGTGTGTGTGTGTGTGTGTGTGTGTGTGTGTGTGTGTGTGTGTGTGTGTGTGTGTGTTGGTGTGTGTGTGTGTGTGTGTGTGTGTGTGTGTGTGTGTGTGTGTGTGCGCGTGTGTGTGTGTGTGTGTGTGTGTGTGTGTGTGTGTGTGTGTGTGTGTGTGTGTGTGTGTGTGTGTGTTGTGTTGTGTGTGTGTGTGTGTGTGTGTGTGTGTGTGTGTGTGTGTGTGTGACTGGCAAAGACTGAACAATATATTCAAAAGTCAAAGTAAATTGTATTGTCAAGAATTCCACGTGTTATACATACAGAACATTTGAAATACCGTTTCTCGCAGTCCCACAGTGTGACATATATACAGTACATATAACAAGATATGAAAAGGGCCTAGATAAAAGGGGTATAACAACTAAGTAATAAGTAGTAATATGTACTAGGTAATAAATATATTTAAAACACAATCAACAGAAACATGAATGTGACATTAGTGCAAGTAATCAAAATTAGTGCAAAACAAATGATGTTCGAAGTACAGTTACAGTGCAGTAGCAGCGGAGATGAGTAAAAAGGCGACTGCTGCTGATGAGGGAAGGGTGTGTATGTGTGTGTGTGGGGGGGGGCGTAAAGTCCAGGTCCATTTGGGGCAGGGGGGAAAGGTGGGAGGCAGGGTGGAGAGGTCAGGGGAGACTAGGGAGAGATGTCAGAGGTAGGGAGGAAGGGAGACGATGATCCTCTGGGCAGAGTTCACAATGCGCTGCAGTGTCTTGTGCAGGGCCGTCCCGCCGTACAGGCCGATCACACAGTCTGCAGAGGGGGCCTAATCTTGAGGCCTCACGAGCGCCCAGCACACCCCCCCCCCCTGTCGACGCTCGCGAAACAGAGGGCCTTCGTTAGCGCGTGAAGAGTCTGCTTTATGCACTCCGTAGTAGCCCCGCTGCGAGGCTCCAGCGAGTTCACAGCTCATGAACCACCCACCCCCCCCCTCCCCGCTCAACACGACTTCAATATTCTGGGCTAAGCCCCGGATCTTCTACAACCCTAAATCCGCCACTGGGTGAGGTCATCTGTGATACCACACCCAGGAGTTTGGTGCTGCTCACCTGATCCACAGCAGCGCCGTTGATGGTCAGGGTTCATTGACATGAAGCAAGAAAAAAGAAAGCAAGATTTGTCAGAAGGGCTAGTTATGATTTCACCCTTGGCCCATACAATCATTTAAAGCCTTTGCAGTATCAACTGATTTGGCGAATTACAAGCCAATGCACCTGCAGGATTCTTGCTTTTTGGGGTCTGAATCTTCATGGTTGAGTGCACTCATTACAAAGCGCTTTAAATGAAAGTGCCAGCAAAATAAAATGTTACTGTCACATATTAAACTCTGATGAGGCTGTGTGCATGGCCCTCCTGCTTGTGATGCAGAAACCCACCAGCAGGAGGTTCAGTTTGTGTGTCTGGTTTAAGGATGATACCCACTTGAATGAATCTTCTTGTTTTGAGTTTGTTTCCTCATGATGTAATGGACTTATTATAAGTCGCTGTGGATAACATGAACAGCTAAATAACAAAAATGTCATTGACTGCTGGATGGAAGTGTTTCATTACCACACGAGTGTAATGTTCAGGTGTTAATAAAGTTAAGTGGATGTGCCTGTACTTACAGGCCCTACATGATGCCTCCTGATTACCCATCAAATAAATAAGAAAAATGACTTTGTCTTCGAAGACAGTGGAATATATGACAACTATCTTTATTTACATTATACTTATTATATACTCATATTCAAAAAAAGGTTTCAACTGGTGCTGAAACCACAGAGAGTCTGACCCCGGCCTCAGAAGCACTCTGCACAGGAAGAGGAAGTTCTCACTCACATTATATTTCTGTGTCTCTCAGTGAGACGCTCAGACAGCAGGAAGACATCATGGAGGTCACAGCGCTCTGCAGCCGACTGCGTGAGTCTCAGATTATACACTATTTACTTTTCACAAATACTAAGCATATTTTTGCTAATAGAACGTTTTCTCTATCTGCATATATAGTGACGTGTGTGATCATTCTGCTGGGTGCACATATTCAGAAGAGCTCTTTGCAAAACTATGGTGGGTAGAAACTACTAAAGATTCACATACTCATGTTAATAGGAAATACCAGTGTGTCCGTGCATTGTGTTAAAATACATTTAGCTATATTCTTTATTAATCAGATGTTTTATTGTCTCTGTTTCTGTCCTCAGACGCTTTGCTCATTGTCACAGAGAGACTGCAGCTCTTTGAATACGAGCCCTTCTCTTTTCTCTGCGAGGGTCTTGGCTCTGCTCTGAGGGGGTTTAGGAACAACAATGAGTTAATTCAGAGTTGTTATAATATTGCTTCATCAACACTGAACTGTACCATTCAACAGGCCTATGATTCAGACAGCGGGGTTTACTGGTGTGAGGACGAGAAAGGAGAGAAGAGCAACTCCATCAACATCAAGGTCACCGGTATGTTTTGTTGATTCCGAACATCGTTTTTCACAGTAATTTGTCATATATACCTTTTTTGAATACTTTTATATCGTGTTCTTAATCATATTATTTTACAGTATTTAAAAAACTAATTCTACATTTGCTCTTTTTTCACTTATTGAGCAATATTAAAGCAGTTTCCTCATATTGGAAAACCTACTTGGCAATAAAAGTGATTCCAAAAAAGTTTGTTAGAGAAGTTTGTTGGTCGAGTGACAATATCTGATTAAAGTAAAAAACCTGAATATTGTAAAGAAAAACTGAATTTAACAATGAAATGCAATGAAAAGGAAAACCTCAAAACAGTGTACGGAATGCTTAGATTTGGGTCGCAACGTGTACAAATAAATACCGGTTTAAGTTTAAAAAATCTTGTCTATGATGATGTTTAAAAATATAATAAAAAATGACAGGCATGACAAACAACCGTCAACGCTGCCACCGTAAAAAAAGAAACATGTAATAATATTAACCTCTATGCAGACGATATACATTACTGAATAATTGTTATCAATGTTTTCCGATTACTTTTCGATATTTTGTATTCATTCTGTGCATGTTAGCAACCAACTTAACATGCACAGTATTCTCCAATGCTTGTGTCTATATAATGTTACATTTTTGTCAATAACTCCAAATGTGTTCATTAGACTAAACGTTTGATCCCGTTCAGCTGGCTCTGTGATCCTGGAGAGTCCTGTGCTTCCTGTGATGGAGGGAGAATCTGTGACTCTGAGCTGCAGGAACAAGACGACCACTTCCTCCTTCCTCTCAGCTGACTTCTATAAAGATGGCCGTCTCATCAGAACCAGCCATACAGGAATCATAACATTCAAAAATGTTTCTAAATCTGATGAAGGACTCTACAAGTGCAGCATCTCTGACGGTGGAGAATCACCAGAGAGCCGGTTTGCTGTCATACGTAAGATACAAAAAGTACAAAAGATGATATTTACTTTACATGATACCGGCGAATATTACAACCTCATGAAATGTTCTGCTATGTGGGCTAACCTCACACAGCTCGAAGTCAAATTTAAGAGCCGGTTTAATACAATTGACATTCATTGAATAATCCCCATAGGGACAGTGAGGTCTGAGAGCAACAACAGCAATAAGAATGAAACACAGGATAGGACAGGTAAGAGTTCATGGAAGCATCTTTTTAATAAGAATAACAAATATCAAATTGAAATATATGCACATAAGGGATTTGAATGGATCTGAAATAATGCTTTGCTAAAGTGCGGTTGCACACATTCGCCGCACATCTTTCAAAGTGTTACGATGTGCAGTAATTTGTTTCCATATTCTATAAAGAATTAATCAAAGGTGGAAAAAGTACACAGATATTTTTCTTATCTTAAACCGCTCTGTAAACTCGGTACAAGTAAAAGTCCTGTATTTTGATTGTACACACAACAAAATCTAGTACGTATTTAAGTAAAGATACAGGTTTCAGTTTTTCTATAATAAATATGTTTTTGGAAAACAACTACTGATAGCTATTTTAACTACTTTTTCACTGATTAATCATTTACTATGTATCGGTGTTATATTCTAAATATATAATGTGTTGCATAAATTAACTCAAGTTTTCAAACAAATGCATAAAAAAGTACAATATTTCCCTCTAAATTGTAGTAGGAGTTCAAATACCCCAGTAAAGTAAAAGTATCTTAAAGTGTACTTTTGTTCAGTACTTTAGTACATTTACTCACCACTGAAACTAAGTTATGAGGAAATGTAAATCATATATATATATCAGATTATGTGAATGCTAACATGCTAACATTGTGTTTTGTGTATTACAGGAAGTGGTGACCTACCTCATAAAGGAATGCGTTCTTTCCTCCAGTTCTCCGTCCTGCTGTTTACCGCTATCATTATTTTCATTTTGGCGCTGCTGGTGGGAGTCCATCATATTAAACACAGAGGTATCTCAACACACGTAAACTCGCAACTACGTTGATAATAGCTTACTTACTTCTAAATGCAATGAGTGTTCTCACTTTTAATGTTAAGGAGCATTAAAGTGAGAACTTCTTGAAAGCAAAACATCTATTCAGAGATTTACTTATAATGACAAATTATCAAAACCATTAATTAATATAAATATTATTTAATATCATAATAAACAATTCTTTCACAAATAACCTTTGAGAATGAATGAAGTACTTGTTCTTATTCTTTTTGTGTTTGAATACACATATACTCAAATTAAATTAGAAAAATAAATCATACAATAATCCAATTATGTGGAATAGTACAGTATGTACAAATCAAGAAATATATACAGTTCTGTTTTGACAATGTTGTACTAACAGCATGAATAACTAAATAGTAATTGTTAATATTCCAAACTTTTTTTATAGAAACTTTAAATGCATTTTTTTCTCCTGTGTTTTCATATTTTTGTTTTTCCATACATAAGATTCCTCGAAGACACCAACAGCAGATTCACCTTGCCCCGCCGAGGATAATCAATACGGTGGGTCATACATGTCAAAGCTGATCGCCAGATAGTTCGGACCAACATGTGACTGAATGTAGTTTTGATGTGTTTCCAGCCTGTGAGGAGGATCAGAGCGACGTCACCTACGCTCTCGTCGTCACAAAACCAAGACATCACCGAGGTTTTACTTCACTTTAAAATCTCATTTTATTTTATTTGTTATGATGTGAGCAACAAAAAAATACTATTATAGATACTCTGTTTCTTTATTATGAACCCAGCTTAAAAGAACATAAATACTGCTCACTTTGAGAGACAAAGGTTTACTTTGAGTGTTACTTTAAGATCGTTGTCAGGTCTTGAAAGTGACAGTTGAGACGTGTGAATTATTTTAGCTCTCTCAGCGTTTCACACACTGCGTTTTATTTTAGACGCTGCTGATAATCCGAGCCTCAGCATCGAGACGGACCACAGCCGAAACCCACAAACTGAAGCAGGTAAAGGGGACTTTAATTATTAGTCACGATATATATTTATACTGTGCTTTCTTCAACTCTTGCTCACTGACATTCTGTCCCTGCAGGTGAACCTTCATTTGAACCAGTTTACTCTGCGTTGGTTTTAAATGAGACTCCACGAGCTCACGGTTTGTATTTGATCCACACACAAATAACTCACACTACCAACATCCTCATCAGATATCTGTAGCTTTCCATTTAGAATAGCTACAGATATCTGAACAGTAGAAGTTATTTTGACCCATTAAAGTAGTGAAAATAATAATCTTTATTTTGTTAGCACCTTACAAATATGTCTTTGTATTTTGAGTCATGTACAGTTAAGAATGACTTCATACACTCTTGTAAATGTAAGGAATTGAGGCCAAATTTGAATAGTTTTTTTAAATACATCTGAATGATTCTGAGAGAAAAGTCAGAATGTTCAAGCCAAGTGTATTTATTTATTTATAGAGCACGTTTTGACACAAGGCATTCAAAGAGACAAATGAAAAACCTTAAGAGCGATATAAGTCAAATATGACTTTTCCCACAAATTCAGTTTTTTTCGGGTATTTTGACTTTTTTCTCAGATTGTTACATTTTTCTGAATTATTTTTAGGTTAGTCCAGAAAACATAGAAAATGCTGACAGTTTTATTTTTTACAGCGATAATGTTGGATCTAAAAATGTTAAAGGTCACCTATTATGCAAAATCCACTTCTTCATGTCTCTTCTACATCAACATGGTCCCCTCTTCTTCATGTCTCTTCTACATCAACATGTGTCCCCTCTTCTCCATGTCTCTTCTACATCAACATGTGTCCCCTCTTCTTCATGTCTCTTCTACATCAACATGTGTCCCCTCTTCTTCATGTCTCTTCTACATCAACATGTGCCCCCTCTTCTTCATGTCTCTTCTACATCAACATGTGTCCCCTCTTCTTCATGTCTCTTCTACATCAACATGTGCCCCCTCTTCTTCATGTCTCTTCTACATCAACATGTGTCCCCTCTTCTTCATGTCTCTTCTACATCAACACGTGTCCCCTCTTCTTCATGTCTCTTCTACATCAACATGTGTCCCCTCTTCTTCATGTCTCTTCTACATCAACATGTGTCTCCACTTCTTCATGTCTCTTCTTCATCAACATGTGTCCCCTCTTCTTCATGTCTTTTCTACATCAACATGTGTCCCCTCTTCTTCATGTCTCTTCTACATCAACATGTGTCTCCACTTCTTCATGTCTCTTCTACATCAACATGTGTCCCCTCTTCTTCATGTCTCTTCTTCATCAACATGTGTCCCCTCTTCTTCATGTCTCTTCTACATCAACATGTGTCTCCACTTCTTCATGTCTCTTCTTCATCAACATGTGTCCCCTCTTCTTCATGTCTCTTCTTCATCAACATGTGTCCCCTCTTCTTCATGTCTCTTCTTCATCAACATGTGTCCCCTCTTCTCCATGTCTCTTCTACATCAACATGTGTCTCCACTTCTTCATGTCTCTTCTACATCAACATGTGTCCCCTCTTCTTCATGTCTCTTCTACATCAACATGTGTCCCCTCTTCTTCATGTCTCTTCTACATCAACACGTGTCCCCTCTTCTTCATGTCTCTTCTACATCAACACGTGTCCCCGCTTCTTCATGTCTCTTCTACATCAACATGTGTCCCCTCTTCTTCATGTCTCTTCTACATCAACATGTGTCCCCTCTTCTTCATGTCTCTTCTACATCAACATGTGTCTCCACTTCTTCATGTCTCTTCTTCATCAACATGTGTCCCCCTCTTCTTCATGTCTTTTCTACATCAACATGTGTCCCCCTCTTCTTTCATGTCTCTTCTTCATCAACATGTGTCCCTCTTCTCGCATGTCTCTTCTTCATCAACATGTGTCCCCTCTTCTTCATGTCTCTTCTTCATCACAAACATGTGTCCCCTCTTCTTCATGTCTTTTCTACATCAACATGTGTCCCCTCTCTTCTGCATGTCTCTTCTTCATCACATGTGTCCCCTCTTCTTCATGTCTCTTCTTCATCAACATGTGTCCCCTCTTCTTCATGTCTCTTCTACATCAACATGTGTCCCCTCTTCTTCATGTCTCTTCTTCTACATCAACATGTGTCCCCTCTTCTTCAAGTCTCTTCCACATCAACATGTGTCCCCCTCTTCTTCATGTCTCTTCCTACATCAACATGTGTCCCCTCTTCTTCATGTCTCTTTTACATCAACATGTGTCCCCTCTTCTTCATGTCTCTTCTTCCAATCAAACATGTGTTCCCCTCTTCTTCATGTCTCTTCTACATCAACATGTGTCCCCTCTTCTTCATGTCTCTTCTACATCAACATGTGTCCCCTCTTCTTCATGTCTCTTCTACATCAACATGTGTCCCCTCTTCTCATTGTTTCTTCCTACATCAACATGTGGTCCCCTCTTCTTCATGTCTCTTCTAGCATCAACATGCTGTCCCGCGTCTTCCTATGTCTCTTCTACATCAACATGTGTCCCCTCTTCTTCCATGTCCTCTTCTAACATCAACAATGTCCCTTTGTCCCCCTCTTCTTCCATGTCTCTTCTACTATAACATGTTGTTCCCCTCTTTCTTCCTGATCTCTTCCTACATCAACATTTGTCCCCCTCTTCTTCCATGTCTCTTCTACATCAAACAGTGGGTCCCCCTCTTCTTCATGTTCTCTTCTACATCAACATGTTTGTTCCCTCTTCTTCATGTCTCTTCTACATCAACATGTGTCCCCTCTTCTTCCGTCTCTCTACATCAACATGTGTCCCCTCTCTTCCTGTCTCTTCTACACATCAACATGGGTCCCCTCTTCTTCATGTCTCTCTCTACAATCACATGTCTTCATGTCTCTTCTACATCAACATGTGTCCCCTCTTCTTCACGTCTCTTTCTACATCAACATGTGTCCCCTCTTCTCCATGTCTCTTCTACATCAACATGGGTCCCCTCTTCTTCATGTCCTCTTCTACATCAACATGTGTCCCCTCTTCTTCATGTCTCTTCTACATCAACATGTGTCCCCCTCTTCTTCATGTCTCTTCTACATCAACATGTGTCCCCTCTTCTCCATGTCTCTTCTACATCAACATGGGTCCCTCTTCTTCATGTCTCTTCTACATCAAACATGTGTCCCCTCTCTTCTTCATGTCTCTTCTACATCAACATGTGTTCCCCTCTTCTTCATGTCTCTTCCACATCAACATGGTCCCCTCTTCTTCATGTCTCTTCTACATCAACATGGGTCCCCTCTTCTTCATGTCTCCTTCTACATCAACATGTGTTCCCTCTTCTTCATGTCTCTTCTACATCAAACATGTGTCCCCTCTTCTTCATGTCTCTTCCACATCAACATGTGTCCCCTCTTCTTCATGTCCTCTTCTACATCACATGGGTCCCCTCTTCTTCATGTCTCTTCTACATCAACATGTGTCCCCTCTTCTTCATGTCTCTTCTACAATCAACATGTGTTCCCTCTTCTTCATGTCTCTTCTTCATCAACATGTGTCCCCGTTCGTCATGTCCCTCTTCCTACATCCATGTGTCCCCTGTCGTCATCACACATGTGTCCCCTGTCGTCATGTCCCCTCTTCTTCATGTCTCTTCTACATCAACATGTGTCCCCTCTTCTTCATGTCTCTTCTACATCAACATGTGTTCCCTCTTCTTCATGTCTCTTCCACATCAACATGTGTCCCCTCTTCTTCATGTCTCTTCTACATCAACATGTGTCCCCTGTTCGTCATGTCCCCTCTTCTTCATGTCTCTTCTACATCAACATGTGTTCCCTCTTCTTCATGTCTCTTCCACATCAACATGTGTCCCCTCTTCTTCATGTCTCTTCTACGTCAACATGTGTCCCCTCTTCTTCATGTCTCTTCTACATCAACATGTGTCCCCTCTTCTTCATGTCTCTTCTACATCAACATGTGTCCCCTCTTCTCCATGTCTCTTCTACATAACATGTGTCCCCTCTCTCCATGTCTCTTCTACATCACATGTCCCTCTCTATGGTCTTTCTACATCAACATTTGTCCCCTCTTTCTTCATGTCTCTTCTACATCAACATGGTCCCTCTTCTTCATTATGTCTTTCTCATCACATGTGTCCCTCTTCTTTGTCTCTTCTACATCGATGTGTCCCCTCTTCTTCATTCTCATCTACATCAAATGGTCCCCTTTCTCCCATGTCTCTTCTACATCAACATGTGTCCCCTCTCTCCCATGTCTCTTCTACATCAACATGTTGTCCCCTCTGTGTGAAAGCGAGACTCTGAAGTTTCAGGAACAAAGATTTTCTCTCTTTTTGATCCATTTCTATAAAAACCTGTCTGAAAATGAGCTGATCAGATTTTGGCCACTTATGATGTCATAACGATGTGTTGTCTTGTGTAACCATTAGCCAATCAGCAACCAAGGTACCCCCCCCCCCCCCTTATCACCTGAATCTCCTCTAGAGCACCATTGAGTTCTTTGTAACCAAATGTCTCTCAGAGGGGCGTGGGGAGGGGCTCCTTGTTTTCATCTAAAGTAAACAGACAGAGAATCAGCACTTTGGAAACAGGGCTGAAACAGAGGGGATTATGGGTAATGCTGCAATGATCTGTTTGGTGTTTCAGCCAATCAGAGACAGGCTCTGTATATATCTGAGACCTGTGATATATTGATGAAAACAGTATAATAGGGGACCTTTACATTTTACTTGTAGGTGTTTTTCCGAGTCAAATGTTTACAATAACAAGGGATTAACATTGATTGAAGTTGTTTAAGTTGATTATTGTTCTTATATATTATATTATCATGAATTACTCGTCTCTTGTGCAGAATCAGGATTTAAAAACTCACCCTCAGCAGAGGATCCTCTCTACGCCCCCGTGATGAAGGTAGGACTATAAATGTTCCTCATAACGGCGTGAACATATATTTTACATTTAAAACATTAAACGAAATGTTATGATTGAATTGTTTCCTCGAATGTTTTTCTTTTATCTTTCAGGACTCGTTCGGCAAGTTGAGAGTCGCTCCGTCAGATTAGCAAATTGCTCAGAAATGATTTTCAGTTCAACTCAGATCAATGTTCAGTAAAATATATTCAAACCAAATCTACCTAGAGCTGGAAGTACATTTTTTATATTTACATTGTATTTTTCTTTTGTTAGCTCTGAGTATTTGGTCTCATTTAACTTTTCATATCTGTGGACTTTGTGTTATTTGTTTTCATTTATTCAGTGAATTTTTACTTGCAAGTATTTTCTTTGAACTTCCATAACTTTCTAAGCCATTAAAGTCCACACATTTAAACAAGAGTTGTGTTTAAGATGCCCTATTGTGCTTTTTGGGGGGTTTCACTTTCCTGATATATAGATTTTATGCATGTGAATGGTCTGCTAAGGTTAAACATGGTTCAACAGTTCAACATGACTCTGAGTGTGGAGACATCTGGTGGACAGAGGGAGGAAATACACTGCATCCATTATTAATTCAGGTCAAAGCTGTAAGGCTTAACATCAAAATGTAGTTATTATCAGAGATGGCAAAAGTACACATCCTTTACTCAAGTAGAAGTACAGATACTCGTGTTGAAAGATACTCTGGTGAAAGTAGAAGTAAACTTCTTTACTCAAGTAAAAGTAAAGAGGCTTTGAAATGTACTTCAGTAAAAAGTACCCATAACTAGCAGCTGCTTTAAAGAGTACCTGACCTCCCTTTATATTAATAGAACAATAATGTCATTGTTAGCTAATGAATGTTTCCATGCTGAACAACGGCAACATGACAACGTTTCCATTGGTCCCTCTTCTTTAGAGAAGACCAGGAAATGATGGATACACGGATCGTGTTCAAATCAATAGGCACGCAATGACTCTAAAGAATAATGATCACGCACCAAAACACACATTCAGACTAAAGGAACCAGCTGTTTGGAAAATGAGAGAAGTAGAAAGTACAGGTATTTGAGTTCAACATGTAAGAAGTAGAAAGTACAGGTATTTGAGTTCAACATGTAAGAAGTAGAAAGTACAGGTATTTGAGTTCAACATGTACGAAGTAGAAAGTACAGGTATTTGAGTTCAACATGTAAGAAGTAGAAAGTACAGGTATTTGTGTTCAACATGTAAGAAGTAGAAAGTACAGGTATTTGTGTTCAACATGTAAGAGGTAGAAAGTACAGGTATTTGAGTTCAACATGTAAGAAGTAGAAAGTACAGGTATTTGAGTTCAACATGTAAGAAGTAGAAAGTACAGGTATTTGAGTTCAACATGTAAGAAGTAGAAAGTACAGGTATTTGAGTTCAACATGTAAGAAGTAGAAAGTACAGGTATTTGAGTTCAACATGTAAGAAGTATAAAGTACAGGTATTTGAGTTTCAACATGTAGAGAGTAGAAAGTACAGGTATTTGAGTTCAACATGTAATAAGTAGAAAGTACAGGTATTTGTGTTCAACATGTGAGAAGTAGAAAGTACAGGTATTTGGGTTCAACATGTGAGAAGTAGAAAGTACAGGTATTTGGGTTCAACATGTGAGAAGTAGAAAGTACAGGTATTTGGGTTCAACATGTAATAAGTAGAAAGTACAGGTATTTGAGTTCAACATGTAAGAAGTAGAAAGTACAGGTATTTGGGTTCAACATGTAATAAGTAGAAAGTACAGGTATTTGAGTTCAACATGTAAGAAGTAGAAAGTACAGGTATTTGGGTTCAACATGTGAGAAGTAGAAAGTACAGGTATTTGAGTTCAACATGTAATAAGTAGAAAGTACAGGTATTTGAGTTCAACATGTAAGAAGTAGAAAGTACAGGTATTTGGGTTCAACATGTAAGAAGTAGAAAGTACAGGTATTTGGGTTCAACATGTGAGAAGTAGAAAGTACAGGTATTTGAGTTCAACATGTAAGAAGTAGAAAGTACAGGTATTTGGGTTCAACATGTGAGAAGTAGAAAGTACAGGTATTTGAGTTCAACATGTAAGAAGTAGAAAGTACAGGTATTTGGGTTCAACATGTAAGAAGTAGAAAGTACAGGTATTTGGGTTCAATATGAGAGAAGTAGAAAGTACAGGTATTTGTGTTCAATATGAGAGAAGTAGAAAGTACAGGTATTTGGATTCAATATGAGAGAAGTAGAAAGTACAGGTATTTGTGTTCAATATGAGAGAAGTAGAAAGTACAGGTATTTGTGTTCAATATGAGAGAAGTAGAAAGTACAGGTATTTGGGTTCAATATGTAAGAAGTAGAAAGTACAGGTATTTGTGTTCAAAATGTGAGAAGTAGAAAGTACAGGTATTTGTGTTCAATATGAGAGAAGTAGAAAGTACAGGTATTTGTGTTCAATATGAGAGAAGTAGAAAGTACAGGTATTTGTGTTCAATATGAGAGAAGTAGAAAGTACAGGTATTTGGATTCAATATGAGAGAAGTAGAAAGTACAGGTATTTGGGTTCAATATGAGAGAAGTAGAAAGTACAGGTATTTGGGTTCAACATGTAAGAAGTAGAAAGTACAGGTATTTGAGTTCAACATGTAAGAAGTAGAAAGTACAGGTATTTGTGTTCAAAATGTGAGAAGTAGAAAGTACAGGTATTTGGGTTCAACATGTAAGAAGTAGAAAGTACAGGTATTTGAGTTCAACATGTAAGAAGTAGAAAGTACAGGTATTTGTGTTCAAAATGTGAGAAGTAGAAAGTACAGGTATTTGGGTTCAACGTGTAAGAAGTAGAAAGTACAGGTATTTGAGTTCAACATGTAAGAAGTAGAAAGTACAGGTATTTGTGTTCAATATGAGAGAAGTAGAAAGTACAGGTATTTGTGTTCAATATGAGAGAAGTAGAAAGTACAGGTATTTGAGTTCAACATGTAAGAAGTAGAAAGTACAGGTATTTGAGTTCAACATGTAAGAAGTAGAAAGTACAGGTATTTGGATTCAAAATGTGAGAAGTAGAAAGTACAGGTATTTGGGTTCAACGTGTAAGAAGTAGAAAGTACAGGTATTTGAGTTCAACATGTAAGAAGTAGAAAGTACAGGTATTTGGATTCAATATGAGAGAAGTAGAAAGTACAGGTATTTGTGTTCAATATGAGAGAAGTAGAAAGTACAGGTATTTGAGTTCAAAATGTGAGAAGTAGAAAGTACAGGTATTTGTGTTCAATATGAGAGAAGTAGAAAGTACAGGTATTTGAGTTCAAAATGTGAGAAGTAGAAAGTACAGGTATTTGTGTTCAAAATGTGAGAAGTAGAAAGTACAGGTATTTGAGTTCAAAATGTGAGAAGTAGAAAGTACAGGTATTTGTGTTCAAAGTGTAAGAAGTAGAAAGTACAGGTATTTGAGTTCAACATGTAAGAAGTAGAAAGTACAGGTATTTGTGTTCAAAATGTAAGAAGTAGAAAGTACAGGTATTTGAGTTCAACATGTAAGAAGTAGAAAGTACAGGTATTTGGGTTCAAAATGTGAGAAGTAGAAAGTACAGGTATTTGTGTTCAATATGAGAGAAGTAGAAAGTACAGGTATTTGGAGTTCAACATGTAAGAAGTAGAAAGTACAGGTATTTGGGTTCAACATGTAAGAAGTAGAAAGTACAGGTATTTGAGTTCAACATGTAAGAAGTAGAAAGTACAGGTATTTGTGTTCAATATGAGAGAAGTAGAAAGTACAGGTATTTGAGTTCAACATGTGAGAAGTAGAAAGTACAGGTATTTGGATTCAATATGAGAGAAGTAGAAAGTACAGGTATTTGTGTTCAATATGAGAGAAGTAGAAAGTACAGGTATTTGTGTTCAACATGTAAGAAGTAGAAAGTACAGGTATTTGAGTTCAAAATGTAAGAAGTAGAAAGTACAGGTATTTGAGTTCAAAATGTGAGAAGTAGAAAGTACAGGTATTTGTGTTAAACATGTGAGAAGTAGAAAGTACAGGTATTTGTGTTCAAAGTGTAAGAAGTAGAAAGTACAGGTATTTGAGTTCAACATGTAAGAAGTAGAAAGTACAGGTATTTGTGTTCAACATGTAAGAAGTAGAAAGTACAGGTATTTGTGTTCAACATGTAAGAAGTCAAAGTAAAAAGTCGTCAGAGAAATAAGTAGTGGACTAAAGTACTGATACCAGAAACATGTACTTGAGTATAATAACAAAGTATTTGTACTCCATTACTTCCAACCTCTGGTTATTGAAAGCATGCATATGTTAACATTACAAATAATGCAGGTTTATTGTCTCATATATAATATCCATATTCTGCTCACCTGCAGTCAGTTGACCAACACTGCAGACAATAAATATACAAATTATACAAATACATAAATACAAATAGATTGAAAACTGTGCTTTATTACTATTATTATTGGATCAAATGTGTCACAGTGACATACGTCTGGTTTCTCTTTCAGGATGAAAATAACAGAGTTTCTTTAATCAATGCAGATGCTGTTTAAGATAGAAGCCTTTATTGTCATTTCAATTAAAAATACAATGAAAAAGTGCCCGTATCAGCAGGGCTTAAAACACAAACAACAAATTCACAAAATATTTGAGAAAAAGACAAGCAACAAAAGACAAAAACAAGAAGAAGAGGAAAATACCGTTTAAGAGCTTTAGTGAACGATTGAGGCAGTTCAATAATATGATAAGATAAAATAATATGTGGCTGTATAAATGTAGATTAGGTTTTGAGTTCATGATGTGGGTTGCAGAGTCTCTGTGTGTGTGTGTGTGTGTGTGTGTGTGTGTGTGTGTGTGTGTATGTGTGTGTGTGTGTGTGTGTGTGTGTGTGTGTGTGTGTGTGTGTGTGTTAAGCTCAGAGTGTGTATGGCTTTGGGAGAGAAACGGTTTAATAGTGAATATGCTCTCTATGGCAGAGCGGTAAAACCTCGTTCAATTATGTGACGCATTAAAGCAATATTTGCAATTACAATTAATCTGAAAACAGTGACACAGAAACACACAGTGACGTGTTGTATAGTTCATGTGTCCTCACATTCACCTTCACACTTTCACAGGACAGTAAATATAACACACGTTTAACCACAGACTCAGCGCGATGCAGGAACTCTGCAGTAAACCACAGCGAGAGTATTTAGAATCAGCCGTGTGTCTGAGATGGAACAAGTCGGTTTAACTGTGAAACCACAACAAACTTTCATATCTTAAAACGTAAATGAGCATTTCTCTTTGACAACTAACCACTACATGTGTTCTTCAAAAATAAAATGAACTATTTATTTATTAAAATTTATAAACAAATATCAGTGCATTCTTAAATTCAGCTTTTCATTTAGGTACAACGTGTGAAACAGTTTCTCAAAGCTCCATCTTCAGCTGTAAAACAAATACAGAACAAATGTTAATAATATAGAATATAGAGGTATTATAGAGGTAGGCTTTGTTAAAATGTTATATATGTTTTTATATCATTTACGGGTAGTAAGCACGATTATAAGTATTTCTAAAGTTCAAGAATAATAATGAGGAATGGTACAAAATCTAATGTTAAGTTGAATGCATGACTCCATTAAAATGGTATGTATGTTAGAAGGTTACCCTTTTGTTCTATATATAATATACTAGTTAAACCAAAATTCATATATTTGTATAAAGTCAAAGCACATTGTTTAAAACCCTCATACAACCAACCACACACCCATGTAGTCCAAAGTTGTAAATATTAGGATGTTTACATATCTACCATCCATCCAGTATGACTTAATCGCAGCAGTAATTATAATAATGTAATCTTCAGTCTTACCGGCGAGATTGTAGAATAAAAGGCGTCCTCTGCTACGGATGGCTCTGCGTTGAAAATAGAGGTTATATGTCAGTGTGTTGCCAAAAAGTTGACTTGGACATTAATTTTACTTTATTACAACATTTGAGGTTTCTTGGTTGGTTGCACAAATATGTGTTTTTAGTATATTTTATGTTGCACTGTTAAAAGAGTCAGAGATTTTGGTAAAAGGCACAATTCTAAAGATCTAATCTAATTAGAAAGAAAATGTCCCAATAAATCAGAGTCATTCAAACGTCCAAGTGTTAATGCCAAGGGCTTCCCATAACTGACCTTATAACCAAAGAATAACCCAAACTCATCATTAATTGTAGTTAAGACTTGGGACGGAGGACATGGGATTACTCAAAACTAAAGAACATCATCAGCGTACAGAGAAATATGACGTATTTTAATTTGGATTTGATTCAGGTGACTAAAACATCTGGATGTTTTTATTACCACCAAGGACACTAAACATCACAATAAAGCCTTTAAAGCTTTACAATCTGTTATAACTGAAATAGTTCTAGTCTCATTGAGGCTCACCCTGTTGTTGAGTTTCTCCCGGGCCCAAGGTGTAGTAAACGGCTGTTGGAAATGATTGATCCACACCTGATAGAGAGACATAGTTAGTCATCTGATATATAAATATTACTGTTACGAGAAAATCAGGCCAATCGTTTTTCCAATACTCTACTGACAGAAAGAAAAAAGGGCCAAAAACATGATTATCTTTGGACAAACAGTCCCAAGGTATTTAAAGAGGCCCAATTATGCTTTTGTGGATTTCCCTCTCCTGTAGTGTGTTAAATAGGTTTTGGTAAATGGACTGCAAAGGTTAAAATCCCCCCCCCCCCATAACAATAATAACAATAATTGTCCAAAAGGTTTGCCTTTCACCCAATTAAATACACAACTGTACTTGACATAAGTAAGATAAGCATGTAAAGTGAAATTAAAGCAGAAGTAACACTGTCAGGTTTAGGTACCTTTCTTCTTCCTGTTTTTTGATACCACAGCACTCGTCATTTGGCCTGAATCCACTGCTCTGGCCTCTACTGAAACCAGAAACAAAAAAAAACATTGTTTAGTTTACATGACGGCTAGAATAGACGGACACATAATGAGACAGAAAAGCAGTCAATGTTTATTTTCATATTAAAGGTAACTTATTATGCAAAATCCACTTTTTCATGTGTTGTATACATAAACATGTGTTTATTTATATAAAAACCTGTCTGAAATTGAGCTGATCAGATCTTGGCCACTTTATGATGTCATAACGATGTTTTGGCTTGTGTAACCATTAGCCAATCAGCAACCAAGGTAACCCCCCCCCCCCTTATCACTTGAATCTCCTCCTAGAGCACCATTGTGTTCTTTGTAACCAAATGTCTCTCAGAGGGGCGTGGGGAGGGGCTCCTTATTTTCATCTAAAGTAACAGACAGAGAATCAGCACTTTGGAAACAGGGCTGAAACAGAGGGGATCATGGGTAATGCTGCAATGATCTGTTTGGTGTTTCAGCCAATCAGAGACATGTCTGTATATATCTGAGACCTGTGATATACTGATTGTGGGGGAAACTTCTGTGTAGCAATGCAGTGGGAGTCACCGACTCAAAAGGAGACACGGGGAGAGCTGGAGCTTTGATGGCAAACACTGATGGTTTATTTGGAGCTTTGGCCGGAGAATTCACAAAACAAGTCCAAGAGTCAGAGGTTCTGACTTCACGGTAGAGTTGCCACGTCAATTCTGAAGAACTCTACCCCAGACCCGTGTATTTAGCTAGTTCAGAGAGAATAATCAACATGCTGCATAACAAGATAGAATGATAACACCTCTATCAGCTGACGCCAACAGGCAGGAACAGGGAGACAGAACACTGAGAGCACAGCAGCCAAGGTTACAGGTGCATGTGTTCAGTCAGGACAGTTTGAACCAGGGTCGGCGTCATGGGGGGTCATTCGCGGGCCATGCCCCCCCCAAATGAGTCACTGTGCCCAACGCAGGGTGGACAAGCCTTGCCACTTTGCCGATTTTTTCTTTTTTTTTATCATATAGGCTAAGTGAAAACGTTTCCACTAAAGGTTTTTTGTGTGAAATACATCAGAAATAAATAATACAAATATAAAACACAGCCTGAGGTGTGCTCACTGCTGCTCTCTGATTGGTGTGTTGCTTGACCAATGACCCCCGACTTTTTTTTGTTATCATTACGTGGCTGAGTGTTTAGATGAAAGCCCAGTGGCGATCTGTTAATCTGTTACACTGATTATACAGTAAAGCCATCAAAAATAATATGATATACAGTACAGTACAAGTACATGGGTCTCTGTGTTTCATTCAAGCTCTGTGTGTGTGTGGCACGAGCGCATTTTGTGAGTGCGCGAGCGGTAACGTGGAATGTTGTGGTTAGCATCTGGTTAGCTAGCTATGCTAACGGATATAAAGGGCTGTTTCTACACCAAGGTGGAGGACAGTCCTCTCCTGTCAGACTGAGAGGATCTTATAACGTCAGCTCAGTGGGGTAAGGACTCTCTCAGTGTTTAGATAGTTCACTTTAGTGTAAGTTATCTCAGTGGGTCTCAAACGGTTTGGTCACCATTTATGTAAGTATTTTCGAGGAATTAGAGCCGGGACTTTAACGCGTTAATTAAGATTAATTAATTACACAAAAATTAACGCGTTAAAAAAATTAACGCATTTTAATCGCACTTATTTTTGCACCGCGGAACGTTTCTCACTGGATGAGTTTCAGGCGTACCGATTATACTGGAGCACCAACTAACGTTCATGACTTCAGACAACAACAAACCACAGTGAACAACAGTGGGAAATGTTATTTTAAAAAACGGACGGATGGAAGCGTCGATAAGAGCACGGTTGTGTCCAAATTATGCAAAAAGGAATTCGCATACCACCGCAGCACATCAAGCCTAAACTAAAATTAGTTCATGAGAACCTTTTTACCCCCACGAAAGTCCCTGCTAGAGAGCAGAGAGCTGCTAGAGAGCAGGGACTTTCGTACGGCTCTCTTGTGAGAAAAGAGCTATATTTCTGATTGGCTGGGCGGATTGCAAACCACGCCCCGTAAAACTCCCAAAAAGTTTTGTGAAGCCGCCATTTTATTATCCTCGCATTAGCATTATTAGCATTAGCATTATTAGCATTAGCCCAGCGCAGAAACGCAGAGAGACTAACTTATGGCAACACAAAATAAAACATGGGAGCGGTGGAGATGAGGAGGTGTCGGCGTTCTGGCGATTTACTCGGAAGGCTTCAGTAGAAGCTGCTGGGAGTCCCAGCAGCTTCTACTGAAGCCAGTCCCCAACTCCGGGGACTTCCGGCCGGGGACTTTGGGCGGCAGTATACGCCGTGAAGTGGTTTGCGGCCTGCCAGTAAACTCAAAGCAGAAGAAGAAGAAGTGACGTCAGCGGCTTCATTTGCCTAATCCTCCCCCAGGTTCAAAGAGTTCTCATGAACTAAATTCTCATGAACCTTTGTGGGAAAAGTACTGCGGTGTGAATGCGCCTAATGGTATACTAAAATCCATGTGAAAAAAATTGCTTCTCACTGTTCTTAGGTCAAATATTTATATGTGATTAAAAATGCGATTAATTTCGATTAATTAATTACAAAGCATCTAATTAATTAGATTAATTTTTTTAATCGAGTCCCGGCCCTACGAGGAATACCTTTATATGATCATTATAGTTATTAAAGAGAGAATAAATGAAAAACGGGTATGAAATACTATAGGACAGTAACACAAGAATACAGTTTAAAAGGGGAATGATTAGTGAAATATCCATAAAGAAAAAGTAAATCTGTGTACAGTTCTGTTTCATATGGATGCTGAGAGATGTAGGCTATCCATAGATCTCTTCACTTTGCTCTCAAAGTGCACCAGATTGATGCATTTAACTTCAATATTTTAAAAATAATCTTCCCGGGGGAGCATGCCCCCAGACCCTCCTAGAGGAGGTTAGGTCCACCCCCACCTAAAACATGTTCACATGGATAGGATACTAAATACATTTGCACACTTTTTATATGATGGCCTATGTCCATATCAAATCAAATCAAGTTTTATTTATATAGCACATTTTTCAACGATTTTTGGTCGAGCCAAAGTGCTGTATATACAGTATAATACAAAAATAACCTACAGTAAAGACACTTTACAGCAAATACAACAGCACAGTTTGTGCAGAATATCAGTATGAGAAAACGACACCCTCTGTCCTTATATGTTTCTGTTTTGGTGGTCGTGCCACAACCGTGCATGTATGCACAAGTCATAGGTGCACTATACAATAGCACTACACCCCTGCAATGTGTGTGAAAGACAATAGACTTTACAGCATGTTTTTTTAAATTGAAGTTGCGTTGGTGTTTGTGTGTTGGTTGTTGACGGCAGTGTGTGCCCCCCCTTGGTAAATGATTGCCCCCCCATTCGAGTTGTTCTAGAGCCGACCCTGGTTTGAACTGATAAACTGGGTCACAGTTATGGGCCTTGGAAAATATTTCCCCAACATTGATGAAAAACAGTATAATAGGAGACCTTTAAGCCATTTAGTCTAATAATGATTTGATTTTCTTTAACAATAACAGAATGTTGTTATTATTTTAATTAGATATGTAACATCCTTGTTTTTGTATTTTAATACACAATCAAATCCGGAGTGTTAATTTAACACTCTGAGATAAGGACCATATTTTCACTGGCTCAGTGTTAAAATTGACTCTTTAAGTGTTTAATTAACACTTCAGTGTCAATTTTAACACAGAGAGCCAGTGAACATATGGTCCTTATCTCAGAGTGTTAAATGACAGTGTACCACAACATAACTACACTCTAGTTATGGTGCACACTTCTAGTTAAAGTCCTAATATATTAAGGTAAGCTAATTATATTACTTTAGATTGCTATGAAGGATGCAACCTGGTTTGTGTTCTCACCTGTGTGATGGTCAGCCGGTCCAGGTGTTTTTGTGGACAGGCAGAGAAACACTGCAGCATAGTAAAGGAAAAACAACATTTAAAATCAAACCAGAAACAGAAGAAGATTCAGACATGGCTAACGAGTATGGAAACTCTTTTCTTCCATGCCTCTTTTTGTGACATCAAACATAAAGGGATCTATTAAAGAGGTAGAAAATACATAGATAAATTACAAATAAAATCTATAGGGACGCTGAGTGTTTCCTTGGCCTATTATCAACACCTAAAATCATGAATGTCAAGCAATCTGTTTTCCCATTATTCTTATGCTTATTATTATTATAAGCTAAAGGCGGCTAATAAAGGAACTACAGCAAGGCCACATGACTTCACTTCACCACCGAAAAGCTAAAGGTGGCTAATGTTGGGCTATAAAGGAATTACAGCACGGTCACATGACTTCACGTCACCACCGCTAAGCTAAAGGTGGCTAATGTTGGGCTATAAAGGAACTATAGCACGGTCACATGACTTCACGTCACCACCGCTAAGCTAAAGGTGGCTAATGTTGGGCTATAAAGGAACTACAGCATGGTCACATGACTTCACGTCACCACTGAAAAGCTAAAGGAGGCTAATGTTGGGCTATAAAGGAACTACAGCACGGTCACATGACTACACGTCACCACCGCTAAGCTAAAGGTGGCTAATGTTGGGCTATAAAGGAACTACAGCACGGTCACATGACTTCACGTCACCACCGAAAAGCTAAAGGAGGCTAATGTTGGGCTATAAAGGAACTACAGCACGGTCACATGACTACACGTCACCACCGCTAAGCTAAAGGTGGCTAATGTTGGGATATAAAGGAACTACAGCATGGTCACATGACTACACGTCACCACCGCTAAGCTAAAGGAGGCTAATGTTGGGCTATAAAGGAACTACAGCACGGTCACATGACTTCACATCACCACCGCTAAGCTAAAGGAGGCTAATGTTGGGATATAAAGGAACTACAGCATGGTCACATGACTACACGTCACCACCGCTAAGCTAAAGGTGGCTAATGTTGGGATATAAAGGAACTACAGCACGGTCACATGACTTCACATCACCACCGCTAAGCTAAAGGAGGCTAATGTTGGGATATAAAGGAACTACAGCACGGTCACATGACTTCACGTCACCACCGCTAAGCTAAAGGTGGCTAATGTTGGTGTGCGATGACGTTGAGCCGTCTCATTTAGACACTTGTTACAGTAGCAACATCCTTTTTCACCAGTGGGGTGTTTACTGAAGTATTTGATTTGGTAGAACAAAACATTAAAATCTCTTCAGCTTGTGTTAACCACATACCTTATATCAGGCTTACAACCAAATATTCAATTCATTCATTAAAAAAAACTTCAATAGAAGAGAACACGAAGTGCTAAAATGCTGACTCATTTCAGGTTTTTAAGACTCATTCCTCTCCGTCGCCTATAGTAGCAGATTGTTGGTGAATTGTATCTGTACCTCTGTGCCGATAACTTTTGCAAAATCGATGTATTCCCACGGCCAGCAGCAGAAGCATCGATGAAACAGAGACAAAGATCCACGGGGAGAGAGTGGAGGAAGAGTCTTTAGCTGAAACGGTAATCACATGTATTTCTTAACATCATTTTAACATGCATCATCAAAGTGATAAACACATTATAAATCAATATGTATAAAACTGTTAAATAATATATAATATGCTGTCATTTTGGTACTTTAAAAATGTTTTGATGCCACTACTTTTGTCCTATTACTTGTGGAGAGCCTTTATTTTAAGTTAAGTTTTTGAATGAATGACTTTATTAAAACATTAAAACATCAGTTCACAGGTTATATCTCACCTCTGACAGCCAGCCGGCTCTCTGGTGATTCTCCACCTTCAGAGATGCTGCACTTGTAGAGTCCTTCATCAGATTTAGAAACCCTGTGGATGGTGATGATTCCTGTAGAGCTGCTCCTGATGAGACGGCCATCTTTATAGAAGTCAGCTGACAGGAAGGAGGAAGTAGTCGTCTTGTTCCTGCAGCTCAGAGTCACAGATTCTCCCTCCATCACAGGAAGCACAGGACTCTCCAGGATCACAGAGCCAGCTGAACAGCATCGGGATCAAACATTCATAGAAACATTTTAAATCTAGATGAAGGCATTGTGAAGATGCTGTGATGTAAAGTCAGGTTGTTACATGCCCAGAATAATTGAAAATATCAGAAATAAACAAAACACATTGATGAATGAATCAGAAATGAAACAGTTATGTTTAGCACTGTATCGTCTGCATAGAGGTTCATAATATGAAACTTTTCCTGATATCGTAGCAGCATTGAACGTTGAGTGTGTTATTTATACAATATTTGTAGAAAATTATTAAAATGACATCAGAGACAGGAGAAAAACAACATTTTGGTTTAGATTTTAGAAAAATATTGATTTGGAATTTGAGTAGGCTATACTTAATGACTACGCTCAGCTTTGTGAACGCTGTTTATTTACAATATTAAGATAGAAAAAATTGTTGTGCTAAAAAAGTACATGTTTATTATATAGTATAGTTTAACCTTGGCATCATGCACTTTTTTTGTTCTTCTAACAAACATTGTATAGAATCACGTTTATTGCTAAGTTGTTTTCCACATACAGGGAATTGTTGTTGTTTAATATTTCATACATACACACAGAAAGAGATTGTTGCTGAGTTAATGTCAACATACCGGTGATAATGACGTTCACATAGTCACTTTTCTTCCCTCCAGCCTCACACCAGTAATCTCCACTGTCCTCTTTATAAGGAGATTTAATGTTGCAAGTAGTCTCATTCAATGAACCCCATATTGAGCCGTCACAAGTTTCCTTTCCTGCTTTGTTCCACCGTAAAATGTTCACATCGGTCAAACCATCGAAGCCCACACATCTTAAAGAGACAGGCTCGTATTCAAAGACCTGAAGTCTGGATGGTTCGATCCAAACATCTGTATCTGAAACAGATAAATACATTTGTTGTTGAGATTAATATATAGCACTTTAAATAAAGTTATGACCTTTATTTTTGTGTTGTTGCATCTTTTTTTTCTGCTTTCTTTTTGGTAAACTTTTCTTTTCTTACCAACTTTCTGTTCACAGAGCTGCAGAAACACCGTCACCCCTGCAGAGACAACAGAGACAAACATCACACAGATACTTGTAAATATTTGTATGTATTAGATTGTATTACCTTGAGTTTATTGTTTACACGTCTTATCATGAATGAAAACATTTAAAAATCTTAAAATTGTAATAATTTGTCTTTATTCATATGGAGGTAGATTTGTCTCAATATTATGTGTTTGGACAGATCAATAACCCGTATGTAAATGTACAAATACAACCTAAAAAGGATTTGTAAAATAACAAACTAATCATGAAAGATGTGTAAAAAATGTATAAAATCAAGCAATATTGACACAAATCTACCTCCATGTGTTCCTTTAGCTAATATGATCTAGTATCATCTTGTATGTGAAAAACAGCAGATGAGGACTCAGTACTCACACAGTGTGATGCAGAGCGCTGTGGCCTCCATGGCGTCTGGCTGCTGACTGAGTGAACCTCACACTGAAATATAAAAAGAAGAAGAGGGGTGGTCTCTTCCTGTGTGGCTCACTAATGAAACGCCTTGTAGCTCAGACGCGTGTCATGGAAGGAAATACGTGTCAGTGGTGGGGTTAATATTAGAGGCTGAGGCCAAAACTCTCATGTGAGAAAGACCACTTTACGTCTTGATGTTTAAAATGTTTAAACAGACAAACAAAAAGCATTATGACATGACGGAAAATTAAAGACACAGAATTAAACATTGTTATGATGCTTTAAAATATGGAGTACCACAAGGCTCAATTATTGCAACATTTTTGTTGTTTTCCCTGAGAAACATCCTCGGCAGTTTTGATTTAGTTTTAAATCCCTATTATGCACGTGATACCCACTAAATATATGTGTTCATTCATAATCATAATATTAACAATAACATTAAAAGGCAGTTAGAAAAGGTGATTTTAACCTAAATAACATTCACTGGCTGCACGTGAGCTGAGGGGCCCGTCTACCTGTTTCTGTCTGTGGGTTCCTCGTGTGGTTTTTATTCTGAAAGTTAAAGAAGAAGAAGCGAAAACTGTCAAAAGGGGCTAAAGCTACAAGAGCAAGAACAGTGGCCCCCATGTTGGAGAAAAGTCTGCTAAAAGTTCACTATCTGTCGGTGGCTGCTAAGGGAAATGACCCACATGCAAACAAGCTTGTTACAAATGTTTAATTACAAACAGCTTAAAGAAAGACAAAGGCTGTAGGAAATGTATACTGATGAGGGGAAGTGGAAACAGGTGAACAGGTGAACCAGGGTCATGTGACTGCACTCTGAGAAGTGAGGAGTTCAACATGGCTCTGAGAGTGTGGAGACATCTGGTGGACAGAGGGAGGAAATACACTGCATCCATTTTTAATTCAAGGTGAAAGCTGTAAGGCTTAACATGGGTTGGGTTAGGTTGGGTTGGGTTGGGTTGGGTTAGGTTGGGTTAGGTTGAGTTAGGTTGGGGTAGGTTGGGTTGGGTTAGGTTGGGTTAGATTGGGTTAGGTTAGGTTAGGTTAGGTTAGGTTAGGTTAGGTCAGGTCAGGTTAGGTCAGGTCAGGTTAGGTTAGGTTGGGTTGGGTTGTGTTAGGTTGGGTTAGGTCAGGTTAGGTTAGGTTAGGTTAGGTTGGGTTAGGTTGGGTTAGGTTAGGTTGCAAAGGTGTTCAAGGGAAATTCTTCAACACAACTTTGATATTTCTAATACTAATTTCATTTTGTTATGATATCCATTATATTATTGAATTTACAGTACAACAACACATTTTCTTTTTTTGAATTTTCAAGGTGATGTCTTGGATGACAACAACCTCGAAAAAAAACACGGAAGAATATTTCAAAGCCTAAAGTGGCTGGAAATTGTTCTTGTAGATAGAGGTTGATATTTAAAGTAAAACCAGGTTTCGGATGTTGAATGTCCTTTAGGAAACCTCCTATTGATCTCCACCCTCAGGAGCTGTAGTCGTGCACCATGAAAATTGGTGGTTGTGCTGTTTGTGTGTGTGTGTGTTTCAAATCAAATCAAATCAAGTTTTATTTATAAAGCACATTTAAAAGCGATTTTTGGTCGAGCCAAAGTGCTGTACAGTACATGTAATAAAAACACATTACTACAATCACAATAAAAGACAATACATTATAACAGATATAAAAAACACAGGGAAAAGTCAGGAGTCGTGCTCCGCTCTGACTAGAAGACCAGGGAGAAGAAGTGTGTTTTAAGAGTAGATTTAAAAACCCCTAGGGTCTGGGCCGACCTCACATGGAGGGGCAGAGTGTTCTGCAGAAAGGTGTGTGTGATGAGTCCTGTGAGTCAGGTGTGTAGAGCCTCAGCAGCTGCAGCTCGTCCTCCTGCAGAGACTCTTAAATATCCGCCTGTCCAAATCCTGGTTTATAGTGTGTTCTAAAATATTTACCGATATATAAAACCCTGCCATCTTTATTTTTAATCTCTCTTCACCTCAATCTATTTAACTCCCAGATCTATCTGCCAATCAAACACACACACTAAAATAAAGTCTGACAGATGTTATAAAACTGAAAGTCCCGCCCCCTGCAGTAAAAGATCAGGCCTCTAATCTTGCTTAATGAAGATGACCTATTCAACAGTTGCCACAATTGTATTAGAACGTATTAATGTATGACCTGAGTGAGTCCAAAGTTCAGATTTGGTTAACAGAGACATTCAAGGTGAAACTCTGATAACAATAGGGTGCAAACATTTGAACTGTACTTGAATATATTACACAGTTTTTGCAAAACATTTCTCTTGCTGTTACAGAGAAATGTGCACACTGAGAAAAATGATAAAGAAATGATTAGGCGTTACTTGTTTCACATGATACACTGCATGAGCCTGTTAATGATTTACAGATTTTACGACAGTCAGGAGACAAAGAGAAGAGACGTGCTACACTCAACAGGTATGTGGTCTTCGTCTAACATTTTATTTAAAAAAGTGGGTCTGCATTTTGAGTTTTGCCCTCTCTCAGTCTGTGTTTCGACTCTACATTGGTTATAATTGCATTGATTTATAGTCTACTGTTCTGAAATGTTTGTTTGATTGTTAAATCTTAACCATATTTACAGATCAATACAATTAAATAAACTGGTCATTGTGTACAGAGAGTCTTTATTTAGAATATTGTAAAATATCTAAACAATAATGGCAGCTTTAAAACACTACTGAAGTCTTAAGCTACTAAAGTGAAAGTATAATGTCATTTTTTTCTGAACGGCGTAGAGACAGACACACAATGACATGACTATTTTTTAATAGTTATAGAATATTTGACATCACAGAAGTGAAGATGACAGAAAAGTGAAGCTGTTCTCTCTTAAGTAGGCTGTGTTTGATACAGAGGACATGAGGAAACATTGAATGTGTGTAATTATATGTAAAGCACAGAAGATGGCAGCAAAGTTTTACTTTTTCTTTATCGGAGCTTTCAGTACAAGTAAAGTCCAAATGTGAATTTCACTTTATATTTAAATGACTATCAGATATCTTTCTGACAAGCCTTGTTTCCAAGTTTTACATAAAAAACAATTTAAGATATGTTTTCAGCTGGAAGTTCACACTGTCATCTGTTCTCTGTTCATCTCCAGCTCTCCATGATGCTTCTCCACACAGACGGGAAGCCCCTCAAAACTCCTCTCAGAGCTCTCAGTGCTTTGGTTTTCCTTCTTCTCCTAACACACCACTGTCGAGGTAATTCACACACAAATACAAGCTTTAAAAGTATATTTTAAAGTGGAAGGAGGAAGTTTATGTTTGCCATAAACTCGCATTTAAATGTATATTAACAGCAGAATATAGTTTGAGTTTAGCTTGTTGGCTTAGCCCTCATCAATCCCCACAAATGTATATTTGTTACATAGAACATTGAGGAGTGATAATTAACTAAAGATCCCTCGACACTAAATGGACTAAGAGCCTCATGCTGCCGAGGGAACAGCCACAATGAGTCCATTACCACACTCTCTGTCAAATCCTCTCTGATTAGTCTACTGTCTACTGCCAAGACTTTCTAAATCCTGAAAAGAGAGGACAGGCATCTTGAATTCCAATATATTGGTGGTTATGGTTTTATTTTCCAAAATACGCCAAATATATGTCAATACTATGTGTCGAACACTCGAGCTACCATCATTTAGGTCCATCTATACTTTCTACTATCACACATACAAAAGATCCAAATCTGTCTTAATTCAAGTACAATTACTTTTTTTTGTTTATTTGAAAACATTTTTAAATTGGAAGAGATTAAAATGTACTTCCTTTATCTTCCCAGGTCAGTCTCAGCTGATTGGCTCATATCAGCCAATAGTAGCAAACCTTGGTGGTGACATCATTTTGCCGTGTTATCTGGTGCCGGTGGTAAATGTTGCCGATTTGACGTTGGAGTGGACGAGGCCCGACATGGACCCCAGATTCGTCCATGTGATGCGGCTTGGTCACGAGATGGTGGATAAAAAACACGAGTTATTCAAGGGAAGAACATCAATGTTCACCGATGAGCTGAAGAACGGAAACATTTCCATGAAACTCTCCAACGTACAACTCTCCGATCAGGGGAAATACAGATGTTTCATTCCTGAACTGGACCGGCAAGCTTTTGTTTCACTAGTTTGTGGTAAGTTCACAATGTATGTGTTCAGGGTGCATGTGTTGCTATGTGCCGACTTTTATCTCTAGGAAAGGACTGTATTTATATCTCTGTGTTCCAAAAGACTCTGATAATGTAATACTCTAGTCTAGCGCTCAAAGATGAGAGTATCAGATTGTAGTTGGTTGTATGGAAATGGTATAAGTCACCGCTTTATACAAAACATGTTTTATTGTCAAAGCAAAAAGCCATTACACTGGGAAACAATTCAATTTCAGGATAAATAATATTTCCTAGGGTTAGGGTAACTTTTAATAATGGGTTGAACGCAGTTTAAACACAGAAAGCAAATGCTTAACTCAAGATTCGTCTTATGAGAAACCTTTTAGTGTATTTACTTTTACATAATTTTTGGGATGCAAATATGAGCTTTAACTTCCATTGTTTCCTCAAGCACAGCATCAGGTGCTGCTGTTCCACCAATTGTATATTTAGTTGTAGTCCAAAGCAAATCCTTTCATGCAACTTACAACAGGTGCAAAAACTCCTGCAGTTGCATTGGTTGTTTCTCTTGTGTTTGATAGCAGGAAACAATATACTAATTTAATCAACTGATCCATACAAGTATATGATTAGATTAGGTGTTTGGAGCAGAGTTTAATAACTTCAGTTTTGTGTCTAACATCCAATAGTAGCTGGTATTCCAAGTGTCCTTAAAGGCATGCTTAGGTTAAGTTAATTCAATGGTTTCATCTACCTTGATTGATAGATGTAATTGGGTGTCATCTGTATAAACACTTAACTAACAGTGTTTTCCTAAATTCTACCTGCAAGTGCATTAGCCTTAAATAAGCTAAACCATTTCGAGAACTTTACCTTCTTTGTGTGTTCTGGGTTTTATTCTCTAAGGTGCCGTAAAAGCAGGTGGGTTTTCAGTGTCTGACAGAGACTCTCTGCTGTCCTGAAGTCAAAGAGGAGATTGTTCCAGCTCTCCTTGGTTAGGATGTCTGTAATAACTCTCAAGTATTCTTACACTCTGTTCTTCTTTCCTAGTATCAGCTGCTGCTCGCCCACCAGTCGTAACGTTATCAGGGCTGGACGGTCAGAGCGGAGGAGTGGTGCTGCAGTGTGAGTCTGCAGGCTGGTATCCGGAGCCTGAGGTGTTGTGGCTGGACGCTGAGGGAAAGCTCCTCTCTGCTGGACCTCCAGAGACAGTCAGAGGTCCTGATGACCTCTATACTGTCAGCAGCAGAGTGACTGTGGAGAAGAGACCGAGCAGCAGCTTCACCTGCAGAGTGCAGCACCACAACACCACCCGCACCACACAGACGCAAATCCATTTTCCAGGTAGAAAAACTGTTCATTTAACATGTTTTAGTTTAAATATCAGAGACCAAGTTTTACATAAATGCCGTGATGCCCTGTGTTTTATCATTTCAGAGGATTTCTTTAAGCTCCAGTCCAGTTCTTCTTCCATCATTACTGGTCTGGCCGTCAGTTTGGCTGTTTGCATTCTGTTACTGCTGGCTGTTTCTTTCTTCTTTCTGTGGAGAGAACACATATTCAGTAAGTCACTAACAGTCGTTTGGTTAATTAATGGAGCCCTATTATGCTGAGTGCTGTATGTTCTGCAGGTCTGTGTGCATGTTAATGGTCTGCAAAGGCTATGATATCTCCCACAAACTCCAACCCCCCTGCCTGAAACGCCTCCATTGGACCCCTTTGTTTTGAGCATGGTGACATCACTATGTAACACTTGCATATCCAGCACTAGGGGCAGGACATCTCTAAGCTGTTGACCAATCACCAATTGTTCAGTTAAATTTAGACTGAAAAGTTTCATGTGCTTCGATCCCTTCCTAAAGTTCCTCTAATTCTCTTTTAACACACGTTTACTTTCACACAGAGACAAAGAGAAAGCGTTCGGATGAAGATCAGTTTCTCAATGAAGGAGAAAGAGGACAGCTGATGAAACCTGACGCTGTGCAGATGGAGGCTTTGAAGGGAAACGTCAGAAAGAAGAGGAAAAAGGTAAGTAGAGAAACAACAACATGAAAAGTGAAGTCTTAGCAAGAAGCACGGAAGACTTTCACATCAAGATACAGGATCTGCCAGAAATGCATGAAAACAGGTGTCATTGTGTGGCACCTTAAGAAATGATCACTAAAGAAACGTGACTGTTCCTCTCATAGAAAAATCAATCTGAGCAGCAGCTGCTTGAGGAGCAGAGGAGGAGGAAGGATGCTGAGAAGGAAGTCCAGACTCTGGAAGAGCAGCTGCAGAACAAGAAGAAAGAGGTTCATCTCCACTTCAATAATGAAACACATTGATTCCTGTTTGAAGTCTCTTTCAATGTCCTCCTTAGTGCAGACAAGGTCAAACCTGCAGTGCAGGTCCAAGTGGAGACCAACTCCAGACTGTCCTACTTTTAGACTGTGAATAAATGATGTTAATCTTCCTGCTGTTCTTTCAGGTTGAATCTAAAGAGTCTGAGCTGCAGGATCTCCATGCAGAGAAACAGAGGAGCGAGAAGGAGCTGCAGAGCCTGAAGGGAGATCTGTGGAACAAGAACAGAGAGGTTCACGTCTTCATCTTTGAACTTTAATGTTCATGTGAATAGAGAGAGAGACATTGGGTTCATTGACCCCTCTCATGTGATCGTCTGTAAACCTGCAGACAGTCAGGAAGCTGTTTGAGGAACTCAATCATCACCATGTTTAGGACCCACTGCACTGAAGCTACTTTGTTTGTACTCAGTGTAACTGTGGCTTTACATGTTATCATTATCACTGCTGTAGTGTTTCATGTGGTACTCATCTGTCTCTACATGTCCTTCCCCCAGCTGGTGAAAGCTCAAGAAGACTTTGACCTTGGTACCAAATATAATTTGGTAAATTGGCTTGAGATTAATATAATATGCAATATATCAAATATACAGTATACATTTTCCTAATGTACAACATACATTATAACCAGAACATAAAGTGAATCCATTACTGTAATAAGTCTGTTTAAAAGGCTGATATCCAGCAGAAGCCTATTTTTTCAACCACCTAGAATAAAGTTACGCTAGAACATGTTTGATTGAAAAGCAACATTTAAGTAATTTAGAGATATATATTATATATAATATGCTTAGTTATTTAGCCGGGTCATTGTACATGTCTTAATATAATCCAGTTTAGCAAACAAGAAAAACTGCAGAAGAAGAAGGATACAGCTGAACAGGAAGTGGAGAACCTTCAGAAGAAGCTGGAGACCCAACAGGAGAGAACAGACATCAAAACCAAAGAGGTTTCTGTTTGAATATTTTACTGAAATCTGAGCTGAAGTCCTGAGTTTAAACTGTAACTAATCGACCCGGCCCTTACATGTAGAATGGTATCAATGATAAAACATGTCTCTCTCTCTCCTCTCAGGTTGAAGTGAAGGAAGCTGAAGTCCAGCAGCTCCAGGAGGAGGGTCAGAGGATGGAGACCAGCCTACAGACCCTGAAGGAGGAAGTGGAGGTTTTGAGCATCCTGGTTCACTCTGGGGATAATCATTAATACATTTGTTGAATGTTTTAGTGTACTTACGACGTTATTGTTTATTTTTAAGATATGAGCCATTTTAAGCTTTAAAAACACACGTTAATCAGATTTTATAACCGTAAACCCAGCTTTGGTTTCCTCCATGTTTGCAGTCTTCTCCGCTCTCGTTGTTGGCACATTGCCTCGTCTTTACTGCTCTAATGTGGATCCCTGTGATTTTTGCTCATTCAAAGTAACTTGGTTTGAGTTGTTTCTGTTCTGTTCTCAACTGTACTCCGAAAAAAATCACAAAGTCAGACGCTTTGATACTTGATACTTATCATGTTGAGTCACATTCTCCTATCAACATGTTCCTGATCTCTGCCTCTCGGTATTTCAGTCAAAACGGCCGCTGGTGTCCAGACAGAAGTTTGAGGAGGAGAAGCAGAGGAGGGAGGAAGCTGAGAGGAACGTTCACATCCTGGAGGAGCAGCTGCAGAAAAAGGTTTGTCGTCTCCACTGAAAGTCCTTCACACACAGCATGAGGTCCTGCAGTGACTCATGTTCAGGATCAACTAGACGTTCAGCGCCCTTTAGAAGAGGCTCCTGCTGCTTCACATATCTGTCAGCTTCATTCAGACACAGTTTGCAGGAAGACGGATGTGAAGCACACAGTCAGTTTAAAGTGCTTCCTAGTATATAGAACAATATATGTTGTAGTTGAGCTGCTGAAGAGCCTCGAGTTATATGACACACATTAGGGTGAAGACTTGGTTAGGGTTAGGTTAAGTGTAAGGTTAAGGGTAAGGGTTAGGCATGTGTTGGTTATGGTTAAGGTTAGGATAAGTCTCCAGGAAATGCATGTAAGTCAATGTAATGTCCCCTGAAGTGATGTATACATGGTATGTGTGTGTGTGTGTGTGTGTGTGTGTGTATGTATGTGTGTGTGTATGTGTGTGTGTGTGTGTGTGTGTGTGTGTGTGTATGTATGTGTGTGTGTATGTGTGTGTGTGTGTGTGTGCGTGTGTGTGTGGGTTGGTTGGTTGGTTAGCTGGAGGAAATCACCGATGAAGAGCTGAAGAAGGCAAAGAGTCACCTGGACAGCAAGGACAAAGAAATCATCCAGCTTAAGAGACATGTAAACACACACACACACACACACACGCACACACACACACACACACACACACACACACACACACACACACACACACACACACACACACACACACACACACACTTCCTTCATGTCTGGTTGTGTATCTGGAGGTGTCTTCTCTCTGTAATCCATCTCTCCTCCCAGATGGATGCACTTTTAGCTGATATCAAGAGTCTGAAAGATGAAAAGCAGAAAAGTGAAGACGTGCAAAAGGAACTCGAGGCAACGATAAAAGAGGTTCATCTTCCATTGATGGTTCAGTTTCTACCTATGTGTTGGTTTTTAGTTCTTTTGATATTAATGACGTTGTTTTTTCTTACTTAATTTTTTTATTTGCAACGACATAAACAACCACACACACACACACACACACACACACACACACACACACACAGAGGAGTCACATACACTATAGGCGCGTTCACACCGGAGTACTTTTCCCGTTTAGTTCCGTTAGTGCCTGGAATTTTGCGTTCACACCAAAAAGAGAACTTAGTTCCGAGAACTTTTACCCCCATTTGTAGTGCCTGCTAGAGAGGTGGGAATATCCTGGGGAGAAAAAAGTACCAATTTTGATTGGCTGGGCGAATTGCAAACCACGGCCCGTAAACCTCGGAAAAGTTTTTTTAAGCCGCCATTGTATTTGCTGGCATTAGCATTATTAGCATTAGCATTAACCCCGCACACCAACGGAGAGAGAATAACTTATGGCAACACAAAAAAAAACATGGGAGCGGTGGAGATGAGGAGGTGTCGGCACTTATGGCGATTTAGTCGGAAAGCAGCTTCTACTGATGCCTTCCCCAACTCCGGGGACTTCCAGCCGGGGACTTCGGGTGGCAGTATACGCTGTGAAGTGGTTTCCGGCCGGCCAGTAAACCCAAATCAGAAGAAGAAGAAGTGACGTCAGCGGCTTATTTTGCGTAATCTTCCCTCAGGGAACTTATTCCGGTGTGAACGCGATCGGCTCTTAGTTCCATGGGGGTACTAAGTGCCGGGTACTAAGTGCTGGGTACTAAGTGCAGGGCACTAAGTGCTGGGTACCAAGTGCTGGGTACTAAGTGCAGGGCACTAAGTGCAGGGCACTAAGTGCCGGGTACTAAGTGCAGGGCACTAAGTGCCGGGTACTAAGTGCAGGGCACTAAGTGCCGGGAACTAAGTGCCGGGCACTAAGTGCCGGGTACTAAGTGCAGGGCACTAAGTGCCGGGCACTAAGTGCCGGGTACTAAGTGCAGGGCACTAAGTGCCGGGTACTAAGTGCCGGGTACTAAGTGCAGGGCACTAAGTGCCGGGTACTAACTGCAGGGCACTAAGTGCCGGGAACTAAGTGCCGGGCACTAAGTGCCGGGTACTAAGTGCCGGGTACTAAGTGCAGGGCATTAAGTGCCGGGTACTAAGTGCAGGGCACTAAGTGCCGGGTACTAAGTGCAGGGCACTAAGTGCCGGGTACTAAGTGCAGGGCACTAAGTGCTGGGCACTAAGTGCGGCAAAGTACTTGGTGTGACCATCATCTGTTGTGCTTTTATGAGAGTCAACACTGGAAAAAAAAGGAATATTGCATCTACGTAGATATACATCAATAGTTTACACAGTATCATATTTTAGAAATCTGAAGCAGAAACATATTTGTTTTGATGTTTTTAGTTTAAACAGATTACATTTCCTGTTACAGCAGGATCACTGGATCAACTGTCTGTGTATGAAGGTCATCAGGCCTATCTCGGAGATTACTGTTAGATTTATGTATAGTATTTTCTCATTCACCCTTTTTTCCTCAGTCCTCCCTGTTGAAACAGCTGCTCAACGAGAAGCTGAGAGAAGAGGAAGCTGAGAGATCGACCCGAGAGCTGGTGGACAAGAATTCTAAGGTAACGTTTTTTATTTTCTGTGTTAAACAGAATTTTTGCTGAGGCCAAAGTGATAAAACTAACTGAGACACCAAACAACTCAAACTGTACTCAAATGCCACTGTGAAGCAGTAAAAGTATTGATTGTCCTGTGAGAGAAAATGTGATGCAGAGCAGGAACTAGCTTTTACCCAGACAAGAAAATGTAAAGGTTCAAATGTCTGTATCTCTCTTTATCTTGCAGGTTCTGACGGTCCCAGAGGAGAAGACCCGCAGAGAGGACGCTGAAAAAGACCTGAAGCTCACAGTTCCTCCCAGTGCTTCGTCTCCTTCACATGGTGTCTCCAAGGGGAACCAACACCCCCGTGAGAAGAAGGGAAAGGAAGCTTGGGGATTTGCAAAGAAGGTGGACAATTTTGGTCAAATCTTTACTTCATCTTCTCCAAAAGACATTGATTTGTTTTGGAGGCTAAAGTGATCAAACTAACCTTGAGAGATAATCTGAGACACCAAATGAGAAATAAGTGAAGGACCAAAAAGATGCATTGTTTATATTGTTTTTTTCAAAAATAGTTTAATCTTATTTACAAGTAGTTGATATTTGACACAAAGACAACTCAAACTAGACCTGAAAACACACTGAGACACCAAATGAGATGGATCTCAGCGTGTCACAGGGATCAAACAGCTGAGTCAAAGATGATGGATGAATATTTCCTGTGTGTTTCCCCCTTAGTCAGACGCAGGAAACTGTGAAGGGTCTGATAATTCTCGATCAGTGGAACCACCCCTCTCCCCGAACACCCAGACCTCAGACCCAGGATTTAATATTGAGGTCGACCAACAGCACAAATACATCCGTCTCATGAACTCTTCCACTGAGGTAATGTTGTGAGCATTAACGCTGTGTGAGTGCTGTATGAGAGTGAATAATATAATTTAAGCATACTTTAATTCTTCTTCGTCAAACTCTCATAATGACCTGTTAAACTTTAAGAATTCCTTTTCTCTTGTTTTTGTGTAAATTGTTTTAAGTGAATTCAATGGTCACCTCCATGTGTTAGTCTCTCTGTCTCTCACCCTCCCTCTCTCCCTGTATGTGACCTCCTGCAGGACAAACAGCTGGGAATATGGAAGTTAGATCTGCAGGTTAACAACAACAAATCCATCACGTACACATTTCCGCCATCTTTCAAACTCAAGGCTGGAACAGATGTCACTGTGAGTCCTTCTTGATTGTTCACTTTATGTTGCATTTTCCCTTTTCTTATTTGTTTCATTCAGCACTTCATTATATGTTAAAGAATAAGAATATTAAAAAAGAATGCACTATTATTTTATTTATTTAATTATTTTATGATTCTGTTTGTAAATCGGTGACTTTGTATTTTACAGATGTGGGTTAAAGGTCATGGTCGCAATCATGCTCCCACTGAGCTGAAGTGGAAGGCCCTGAAGTCCTGGAGCTCTGGAGACAAACTGCAGGTCGTCCTCTTCGACCACAAACAAGAGACCCAGTATGAACTCTGTGTGACAATACCTTAAAGACTTTAACTATACTTTGTCCTGCTCTCATTGTGCTCATCTTACCCTGCATTTATCAAAAGTTACAAATATACTTCTGCTCACTGCCTGCCTAGCAACAAATAGCTGGAGTTCATTTGAACTTGTCCTCGTGTTGTGATGTGTGAAGTGACGGAGCAGATTTATCAGCAACAGGAAAAAGCCATGAGAGAAAGTTACAACGTTATAAAATATCTGAGCATTATTCACAGGAACAGAAAGACTCAGAGATCAGCCATTCATTTTATAGAATCACACACTTTACTTTGACTATTCAGGTTCATTTAACAGTTTAAACATGTTTTGAGGTGACCTGCCTTTATTTTGCTGCCACTGCTTTTATATTTGACTAAATCTACTCTTTTATCGTGCTAAATATCTTTATGAAATGTAAAAAACTCCACTCTTAATAATACAAAATGTCAGCTAATGCAAATCATCAAATACAAGTTTCCTCAACAACTATAAGAAATGTTTGTTTACCTGATTTCAAATGTATAATAGATCTTGGCGGATCTTTGTAATTATTGTTGACGGTGTAAATTGTCAAAATATAATTCACTATTCAAGTTTATGTAGTTTAGATGTAAAAATGTGTTTTATTTTTTAATTTACATGATGCTACAATTTTGATAATTGCTTACGGCCAACTTCCAAATATGTTTTTAATATGTTTAAGATAATGTTTAATTTCAAGGTGATATGTTTTAATTATATGATGTTTTGAACCCAAAACCAGTTAAGTTAGTTTTGTTGACTGAAAACACGTTGACATGATTTCTGTTCCAATAAACAGTTTTTCTCTTTCAGTCTAATGTCTTGTTTCTCTGAGGCTCACAGCCATCCTTTGAGCTAGAAGCCAAAGTTAGCACGCTAACAATCTAGCAGGTATTACCACGTTCAAACCTCACAATTATTTTATATGCTATAAGTTACTTGTTTCTATAAATCCCCCTGAAGGCCTCTTTACTTATGTATTCATTTATTTATACAGACATGTCTGAGAAGCTGAAAGTATCTGGAGTCTAAAATAAAACTCAGAACAACATACCCTCAGCTCGCCTTTAAAAATAAATGCATGCGTCAGTCAGTACCTCTGTGGTTTTTAACTTTGTCTTGAGTGTGAGAAAGTCTAACAGCTGCTGCTCGTACCATCATGAGACACAGAGAAGTTACCTCACACTCAACCTGAGCAGAAGAAGAGATACAACGCTGAAGAAAGTGATCATGTCCTCGGCTCGTGGTGTTCATTGTGTTGATGACCAAACTCTAATCTTTTTACATGAGTTATTTCTGTGTGACCCTGAGTTTCCCACAATGCAGCAGTCCCACCAGCAGCAGCAGCAGAGCCACCATCACTACGGTGAACACAGTCCTTAAGACGAGGAGGACGTGAAGGGAGTGATCTGAGGAGGGACACGTCTCTCTGTGAACAGCTGCAAACACAACACAACGTGAATATATATATAACCCAGAAGCTCCAGATAAATCCCCCAAATGTTAGCTTTAATGCAATATCTCCCCTCTGAGAGTCAGCCAGCTCTCTGGTGATTCTCCACCGTCAGAGATGCTGCACTTGTAGAGTCCTTCATCAGATTTAGAAACTCTTTGGATGGTGATGTTTCCTGTGGAGCTGGTCCTGATGAGGCGGCCATCTTTATAGAAGTCAGCTGAGAGGATGGAGGAAGTAGTCGTCTTGTTCCTGCAGCTCAGAGTCACAGATTCTCCCTCCATCACAGGAAGCACAGGACTCTCCAGGATTACAGAGCCACCTGAACAACATCGGGATCAAACATTTAGTCTCATCTGTGGTTATTTATAATAAAGATTAGGAGATGATTTAGACCGAGGGAAGAAATGTCATCCTGAAAATACAGTGAATGTAAAATGTGGCATCATCACATACTGAATGAACATATCAGAAATAAACAGAACTACATGATCAATACATCAGAAATTAGATAGTAACATAGAGAAGTGTATCGTCTGAATAGAGATTGATATTGTTTAAAATTCCCTGAGTTGATCATTTAATTGATAAATTCAGTTTTCGTTAAAATGTTCGGATACAAAATTGTTTCATCTTTGAAAACTGGGTTCTGATCCCAACATATTTAAAAAACTAAGGGGCAGTGCACTTCCTGCATATTTATGACACACTTGGTCAGAATCAATGTACAAGTAGGTCTTCACATAGAAGGAGTTTCTTTTGGTGTATTATAGTACTTGCATAAACACATTCAAATGAAATGTAAAATAACTACACATATAACACGTATAATACAACATATATAATATGATGAACATACTGGTGACCTTGACGTTGATGGAGTTGCTCTTCTCTCCTTTCTCGTCCTCACACCAGTAAACCCCGCTGTCTGAATCATAGGCCTGTTGAATGGTGCAGTTCAGTGTTGATGAAGCAATATTATAACAACTCTGAATTAACTCATTGTTGTTCCTAAACCCCCTCAGAGCAGAGCCAAGACCCTCGCAGAGAAAAGAGAAGGGCTCGTATTCAAAGAGCTGCAGTCTCTCTGTGACGATGAGCAAAGCGTCTGAGGACAGAAACAGAGACAATAAAACATCTGATTAATAAAGAATATAGCTAAATGTATTTTAACACAATGCACGGACACACTGGTATTTCCTATTAACATGAGTATGTGAATCTTTAGTAGTTTCTACCCACCATAGCTTTGCAAAGAGCTCTTCTGAATATGTGCACCCAGCAGAATGATCACACACGTCACTATATATGCAGATAGAGAAAATGTTCTATTAGCAAAAAATATGCTTAGTATTTGTGAAAAGTGAATAGTGTATAGTCTGAGACTCACGCAGTCGGCTGCAGAGTGCTGTGACCTCCATGGTGTCTTCCTGCTGTCTGAGCGTCTCACTGAGAGACGCAGAAACATAATGTGAGTGAGAACTTCCTCTTCCTGTGCAGAGTGCTTCTGAGGCTGGGGTCAGACTCTCTGTGGTTTCAGAGCTCTAGATGAAACCGTTAACAGTGAACACGTGGCTGAGAACATCAAGACAAACACATGACTCACTTTGTGCATGAACTTATGGTCATGTTGAAACAGGCCGACCCAAGTTAGAAGCACACTTCTCTCATGTGTGTATTCTTGCTCTAGCATTCAGATCCACCTTCTTTGTTGAAGCTCAAACAGCAGCTGGTCAGCTTCCTGCATTGGGTCAGTCTAAGGCTGAGACTCTTCAGATCTCTGTTTGTGAATGACGATGAAGCCTCATCACTCCTCATTCAGTTGTGGGCACATTTCATTGAATGCATCTCTGTGATGCTGCTGACTCAGACGTTGATGATCACATCACGACTTGACTTGTTCACATGATATTCGCTCCTCCCCAAAGACCTTTTTCCTGACCCAGAGCCGTCGTGAGTCTTCCTCCTCTGCCTCTGTGATGTCTCGATGGCTCTCCTCCTCTTCATGTCTGAGATGCTCTGCTTTGTAGAGTGACGTCAGAGGGCGTACACTTTGCCTTCCAGGTCTGCTTGTGACAGTTTTGACCATCTCCTGGTAATTTGTACTCTTTCAAACCTCATGTTCCCCAGGCCATTCTGCCTCGTGGTACTGCATATTTTAAAGACCGCATCATAACAGTGTTTAATTCTGTGTCAGTAGTTGTATGTATTTAAAATGTATGTTTCCGTCATAATGCTTTTTGTCTGTTCTACACATCAAGACGTAAAGTGGTCTTTCTCACATGAGAGTTTTGGCCTCAGCCTCTAATATTAACCCCACCACTGACACGTATTTCCTCCCATGACACGCGTCTGAGCTACAAGGCGTTTCATTAGTGAGCCACACAGGAAGAGACCACCCCTCTTCTTCTTTTATATTTCAGTGTGAGGTTCACTCAGTCAGCAGCCAGACGCCATGGAGGCCACAGCGCTCTGCATCACACTGTGTGAGTACTGAGTCCTCATCTGCTGTTTTTCACATACAAGATGATACTAGATCATATTAGCTGAAGGAACATATGGAGGTAGATTTGTGTCAATATTGCTTGATTTTATAAGTTTTTTACACATCTTTCATGAATAGTTTGTGATTTTACAAGTCCTTTTTTTATTTTTGGAGGTCTTCAAACATTTACACACGGGTTATTGATCTGTCCAAATATTGAGAGAAATCTTCCTCCACATTAATAAAGACAAGATGTTTCAAATGTTTTCATTTATGAAAAATACATGTTTTTTGTTGTAGAGGATCTTCTAGGTGAGATCTCTTATAAAATAACTTGTTTTTATTTTATAATTATTATTAAATATTTAAATATATGTATGATAAAGAAGAGCAAATATAGATGCTATTACTTATTGCTGCTAAATGGCCATTAGTGCTGTTCTCTATTGTGAATTATATGTGTAATATCTATCAAAGATACATGTAAACAATAAAGTCAAGGTAATAAAATCTAATTTAAGAACTCTGTGTTATGTTTGTCTCTGTTGTCTCTGCAGGGATGACGGTGTTTCTGCAGCTCTGTGAACAGAAAGTTGGTAAGAAGCTTGTTCACCAAAAAGAAAGCAAAACAAATCATAACTTTATTTAAAGTGCTATATATTAATCTCAACAACACATTTATTCCCATCGGCGAAAACACGTGGGTTTGCTATCCTGGCTCCAAGATGGTGGAATGAGCTCCCCATTGACATCAGGACGGCAGATAGCTTGCACATCTTCCGGCGCAAACTGAAAACTCATCTCTTTCGACTCCACTTCGAGCGTTAGAACGATTAACGAAGCACTTTTATACCAATAAAGGGCTGGCTTACCTAAAGCCAGTTGAGTAGCACTTGAAATGTTTGGCTCTATGAAACCTGATATACTTATATGATTCTGTTTTCTTCAAGGTTGTGTCTTCCTGGTCGAATGTACTTATTGTAAGTCGCTTTGGACAAAAGCGTCAGCTAAATGCAATGTAATGTAATGTAATGTAATGTAATGTAATGTAATGTAATGTAATTTATTTCTCAGTTTCATATGCAGATGTTTGGATCGAACCATCCAGACTTCAAGTCTTTGAATACGAGCCTTTCTCTTTAAGATGTGTGGGCTTCGATGGTTTGACTGATGTGAACATTTCACGGTGGAACAAAGCAGGAAAGGAAACTTGTGACGGCTCAAAATGGGGTTCATTGAATGAGACTAATTGCAACATTAAATCTCCTTATAAAGAGGACAGTGGAGATTACTGGTGTGAGGCTGGAGGGAAGAAAAGCACCTATGTGAACGTCATTATCACCGGTATGTTGACATCAATATATTCTTTCTATACCTTTTTTTGTTAGAAGAACAAAAAAAATGCCAAGGTTTTAAAACAAACATATCCTTTTTTAGCAAACTTTTTTTTTTTATCTTAATATTGTAAATAAAGAACAGAATTCATCAAGAAAGTGCAATGAAAGCAAACAGCGTGCACAAAGCGTAGTCATTAAGCAAAGCCTACTGTTGGATTAAAGTCATACAATTAGAAACAAATATGTTTCTAAAATCTAAACCAAATTGTGGTTTTCTCCTGTCTCTGATGTCATTTTAATAATTTTCAACAAATATTATTTAAATAACACACTCAACGTTCAATGCTGCGATGAAATCAGGAACAGTTTCATATTATGAACCTCTATGCAGACGATACACTCCTATACATTACTGTTTGATTTCAGATTAATTCATCAATATGTTCAGTTTATTTCTGATATAATAAATTATTCTGGGCATGTTACAACAATCACATTATCTTCACAATGGCTTCATCTAAATTAACAGTTTTTCTATTGTAAATAACTTCTTCTACAAAACTCAAACTGAATGTTTGATCCCGATGTTGTTCAGCTGGCTCTGTGATCCTGGAGAGTCCTGTGCTTCCTGTGATGGAGGGAGAATCTGTGACTCTGAGCTGCAGGAACAAGACGACCACTTCCTCCATCCTGTCAGCTGACTTCTATAAAGATGGCCGCCTCATCAGGAGTAGCCATACAGGAAACATCACCATCCAAAGGGTTTCTAAATCTGATGAAGGACTCTACAAGTGCAGCATCTCTGAAGATGGAGAATCACCAGAGAGCTGGCTGGCTGTCAGAGGTGAGATATTGCATTAAAGCTAACATTTTGGGGATACATCTGGAGTTTAGGGTTATATATATATTTACGTTGTGTTGTGTTTGCAGCTGTTCCCTCCTCGGATCACTCCCTTCTCGTCCTCCTCGTCTTAAGGACTGTGTTCACCGTAGTGATGGTGGCTCTGCTGCTGCTGCTGGTGGGACTGCTGCATTGTGGGAAACTCAGGGTCACACAGAAATAACTCATGTAAAAAGATCAGAGATAGTTTGGTCATCAAGATAAAGAACACCACGAGCCGAGGACATGATCACTTCTTCAGCGTTGTATCTCTTCTTCTGCTCAGGTTGAGTGTGAGGTAACTTCTCTGTGTCTCATGATGGTACGAGCAGCAGCTGTTAGACTTTCTCACACTCGAGACAAAGTTAAAAACCACAGAGGTACTGACTGACACATGCATTTATTTTAAAAGGCGAGCTGAGGGTAGGTTGTTCTGAGTTTTATTTTAGACTCCACAGATACTGGTGATACTTTTCAGCTTCTCAGACACAACCCGCAGAACATATTGTATGTAAATGGGAGTAGAAGAGGCTTTGTAGAAACAGCAAAACGTGTATGGTTTTATTGGGTAACTGAAGGGGTCAACAACTCACAAATCAATTTACAAATACAAAATGGTATTTTTAGTATATTGTTAATTTAACTGACAGGACATATATACAGAAACATATTTGGAAGTTGGTATTTCCAAAAGAAATATAAAAACTGTACATCGGCATCTGAACTTTTCAAATTAAAATACAATTTGAAATTGTTTTTATCTTCATAGCAGAAAATATAGTGCTGTATTATAGTTTTAACGTATACAATGACAACAATACACGATTCATAAGTTCTGCAATGATCGTATGTACATTTCAAATCCAGTAAACTCAAAGCCTTTTATTTTGTTAATTTCCATATTCTCACCTTTCATAAGAATGTTTTGACTGAAGAAAAGTATGTTTTTAACAAATATAAAATAAAGATATGTTCACCACATTTTTAAGCAAAACATGTCTTGAATGGTTGAAATACCAGAACAATAAAAGTAAAATGTTTCATTGAGCATCACTATTATCATGCTGTTCATGATGTATGATGTTTATGATGTTTATAACGTGCTAACTTCTCTTATAACTCTTTCCTGTTGGTGATACATATCCTCAGAGACGTTACACATCTTGTTCATGAGATGAGAGACAAGAGCATCAAAAGGTGCAATGTAGACGTTGAGCAGGAACTTATTTGCAACTTTTAATAATGACATTGTTAGATCAGCTGAAGGAAAATAATATAAGCAGAAAAGAAGGGGTTGGTTATTGTCTTTCAGTGGATTGTATACAGATTCGATGTTGTATCAGGCCCTTTTTGTTATAGAGGGTGAACCACAGCATGTTTCCAGAGCTCCAGGGCTTCAGATCCTTCCACACCAGGTCAGATTCCAGATAACTGGGATCACACATTGGATCTGTAAAATCAATTGAACTTTAATAAACACAGCTGAAACATATCACTTAACCTGTTAAGCCCTGAGCCTGTTTTTCAGGTCTCAGGCTCGAAAATGACATTCCCAGAACAAATGACCATATCGTCCCTTTTAAAAGGGGTAAATGCATAATCTTTTTTCTCAAAGTAATGATAAACCTGTGAGTTGGATGTAAAAAAGTCAGAATCAATATAGATTTTTTTTATTTTAATGTAAATTCAGATTGAACATAGTAAAACAATTTAAATTATAGTGTCCGTTAAAAAGACTCACTTCTGGGGTCATTTGGGTGCATTTTCCATATCTCTGGCCCCCCTCGGTCGATGTTGATGATTGACATCTCTTTTTAACTGTTAGAGCCAATGGAATCGAGGGGAAGTTCCTAAAATCCATCTAAACATTACCCATTGGTGAATGAGTGCTGCGCAGCCAGAATGCTCCTGAACCGGAAGCTGCAATACACTCTAGCCTGTCCTCCTCCTACAAAACGACCATATAGGCCGATTGTTTAAGCCCTTATTACGACCCAGAGACACGTTTTAAAGTGTATGTTGTTTCTTACACGCTCTAGTGGTCGTGTGAGAAACAACATGCTCCCTGCCCGTTCATTGCAAATGCTCCGGAGGGACGTTTATTCACAAATAACCCTCTCTGGAAAATCCTAAATTGTAGAATAGTTTGGCCATTAAAATGCTTTTTGATTAGATTTCTGGCGAGAAGTGTATATTGTAGTTTTAGAATCCACCTCCAGTCGATGTGTAGGATCTATAGTTTGATAGATATTACGAAGATGAGTTGAGGTCTCGCCAGGATAACGTGTATGCAGCTTCCATGTAAAGTTAGCGTGGGTGAAAACAGTTTTTCCGGTCTCTAAGTTTTCATAATGAAACCGGATATATTCCCCTCACTGTCAAATGATTACACAGTGATATCTGCATTACTCATCCGCTAAAAAACAGTTTACCCTTGTTAATTACACAATATTGATTGGTTTAAATTGTGTAGAATGCTTTTGTGTTTTTAACCTTCGATTCAGAGAAACAAATAGTTTTTTCGGAGTTTAGACACTACAGAGTTTCCGAAGACAGTACACTACCCAGAATCCCCAGCTATCGTTTGGGACTACAACATCCGCCTTGCTTTACAAACCCCGTGATTAGTCATCAAGCCCTGTGATTGGATGTTGCGAGTGGCAATGCGACAAGGTTACGCTGAGCGTCAAACAGGTCTATGAAATGGAATGGAACCACGGCAGACTTTCCAAAAATTGAATTGAAAGGGTCCAGCCCCCGTCTCTTTATAAGACGTTTTCGTATTTCTCACAATTAGAAGTTGCCAGTATTAAACTGTGTACACCCTGGCGGTTTAGGGGATACAAAACACAGTGGTGTTATCAAATTTAAAACATATAATTAATAAATGGGTGAATTAATATACCCACATGCCAGCTAAGGTCAGAAGAGCTTTACTTAACAGCTGGTCTTATATCTGTGACCCCTCCTGTTGTTAATTGATAAGCCTGAAACATGCACTTGTCAAGGTTCAGAGGCACATTTTGCAAATATTGCAGTAGCCATCGATCATCTTAAGATAAGATATACTTTATTGATCCCAAGTTGGGAAATGTTTTTGTTACAGCAGCATACTACTTTGTTCTACTCCACTACAATTCAGAGGTTAACCCGGTATTTTTACTCCACTACATTTATTGTAGTTACTTTGCAGATTCTGATTAATGATGTGAAATATAAACAACCCTTAAATCAGACTTTAGTTACACCTGAGCCAAATTCAGGGAAGGTGATTGTCAAGTGACAAAATAAACTATGCAATATATTAGACGTTAAGTACTTTGTCAGACTTCATATTTATCTGTGGATAACCCCAACGTTTTTTTCTTATTCAAAAGAAGACCTTAACTTAAAGTGTTCTTTAATGTTTAAATAAAACCTTATTAGTTTGTCTGTTTTGCACATCCTCCTGTGAATATCTTTGGACGTCCTGCACTAAACTGTTTTATTGCAGAGATCACAACAGTATCTTCTTGATATTTTCTATTCTATATTTCTATCATGCCTTCTTCTTTCCCCCAATTTTGTATGTAGGCTACTCTTAATATTTAAATGGTTTCATCAAATAAAACGTATTCAACAACACAATTCAATAACGTGCTTTAACCACTAGGCGGTGCGGGTTAAAAAACCAGTGGTGTAATTAATAAAACATAATAATATCAAACATAATATGACTATTAACTTTATTGTGAAATTAATACAGAACGGTTAAGGAAAATAGAGTTTCAGTCTCTCGATTTGAAGCTTATGCATTGTACCATGAACCTGTAAATACCTGTAACAGTCAACTGCATGAGGAGTTGGAAAGGTAGTAAATAATATCTTTAAAAACTACAAAAAAATCCCTTTCTATCAGCTGTGCACCGTTATGGTGTAAATATAACCTATCTACCAATTGGATCAAATATAAAAGTCAGCTGAATTAGTGTTGATACTGCAAGGAGACATATTGTGTGAAAAGAAATGGAAGATGTTGTTTAATTGCTAATATATTTATGATCCACGTCACGTATTCAGTTTTGGCTGCATTTCTTACAGTTCGTCAAAAGGTCTTCTGATCAGGGCTCTATAAATAAAGAACTACGGCAGATGTGTACTATTTACATTAATGGCCAAACTATCCTACAATTTAGGATTTTACAGAGAGGGTTATTTGTGAATAAACGACAATCTGTAACGTTAGCATTCAACGGGAGCACGAGAGGGCGAAAACTTTAAAACGTAATTGTAGGACATATTAAGCGCTTGAACAAACGACACATTTGGTCGTAATAAGGGCTTGAACAATCGGCCCATGTGGTCGTATGAGTTGGAGGACTTGTTGCACTCTGGTGGCTGCCATTAGCAGCTAATATTGATTCTTGATGCTTTTTAGAGAGATTTAGAAGAAAAAAAAAACACTTCTGGGGTCATTTGGGTGCATTTTCATATCTCTGGCCCCCCTCGGTCGATTTTGATGATTGCCATCTCTTTTTAACCGTTAGAGCCAATAGAATCGAGGGGAAGTTCCTAAAATCCATCTCAACATTACCCATTGGTGATGGAGTGCTGCACAGCCAGAATGCCCCGGAACCGGAAGCTGCAATACACTCTGGTGGCTACCATTAGCAGCTAATATTAATTCTCTGATTTTTACATAAAAATGGAATTATTGATTATCAATACTTTTTTCAAAGTGACAGACACATTGGATTAACCTATGGATTAACCTTCAGTCGCGTTTTTATCGTTTTAATGCCATTGAACACGACTTTTGATCAGAAACCAACAGCTAAGATAAGAGATGTCCCGTGAATGCTCTGTTATGCTACGTGTTGTGTTGTCTGTGTTTGCTTCCCCTTTCACGAGTTCTGATCACTCAGTGATGATGCCAATACCTATAGAATCTGAGTAATATCAGCTTTAATCGGATATCTTGTTTGTGCAGTTACGATAAGTAATAAGGGTATTTATACCTTGAGTTCTGTGCTAAGTGCGTTAGCATTCTTTCACTCAGGGCTAATTTAAACACTTCTTGTGAGACTTGTGCTTTGTTTCGGTAACAATTGTTCATATCTTCAGTTAGCTGAGTTTCTAACCGTTAAGTGAGTATGACACATTAATAGATATTTAAATATTAAGAAGCCCTGAGATACAGTTTCGTGAAAAAACTACCCTTCAGACCCGGATTAGGGGCCTCTCGGGCTTAACAGGTTAACCCTAAACCATTTGAGTATAATTTGACATATTAGAGCAGTGGTCACCAGCCAGTCCACCCGCACCACACTCGCGATTGACCGGTCGCAGTTGATCGCGTACCGTTAAAAAAAAAAAAAGTAACAACAGAAAGAAAAGTAAAATAAAAAACTAATAATGTTTTTTTTTAATAACGTTTTTAGATGTAAGCCTATCATCCACCACCCCGTTAGCATGTGCCACTTGATTGACGTATCTTTGAGACAATCCCTGTCGCTCCTGAAAATAATAGACTGACTTAAAGCAATGCTGCATATTTTGGAACTCACTGCACTTATGGTAGATACCAACTACAACAAAATGAACATATTCTACCCTGATTTAATTTCAAAATGATGCTGAAGTAACTACATACTGATACCGGTTAGTAAAAACCATTCATATCTTCAGTTAGCTGAGTTTCTAACCGTTAAGTGAGTATGACACATTAATACATATTTAAATATTAAGAAGCCCTGAGACACAGTTTCTCAAGTTTCTCAAGTTTTTCATTAAAAAAAAAAAGTAACAAAAGAAAGAAAAGTAAAAGAAAATGACATTCCCAGAACAAATGACCATATCTTCTAAAAGGGTTACATTAATAATCTTTGTTCTCAAAGTAATGATAAACCTGTGAGTTGGATGGAGAAAAGTCAGAATCAATATAGATGTTTTTTATTTTAAAGAAAATTCAGATTGAACATAGTAAAAAACTGTAAATTATAGTGTCCGTCCAAACGTTCTTTTTTACTTATAGTGAAAACTACCCTTGAATGATGGGATAGTAGACTAAAAGCTTTAGGAATCCAAAGTACAACATATAATAAGTACCCTGTATCAAGATTGATGCAAAACAAGTGACATTTGACCTTTTTAGAGAGGTTTAGCCAAAGAAACTCCACCTCTGAGGTGATTTGGGTGGAAATGGGGGTTTTACCGTTTCTCTGGAACCCATTGGTCGATTTTGGTGATTGACATCTCTTTCTGACCGTTAGAGCCAATAGAATTGAAGGGGAATCTCCCCAATCACACACATGGTAAAACAAAAAGGTGTGGGCTTTGCCCTCCCAGTTTTGCATGAGAGTGAAGCTGTCTCTTGCTCTGACATCTGGAAACGGAAAAGCAGGTTTATTGCTCATGGATTATCAGAAATCATTCAAAGTGACACAGACACATTAGATTAACCTATGGATTAAGTTCAGTGTCGTTTTTATCGTTTTAATGCCATTGAAGACCACTTTTGACCAGACTACCACACAGGTGAGCCATGTTAGCATTTTTAGCTACCTAGCGCCACATGTTTTGATGTCTGTTTTTGTGTATAAAGTCGCAATTTCGTATAATTGAGTGATAATGAGGGTACCCTTCGATTCTGTGTCACCTCACGATGTGAAACGATGGGTTGGATGTGCAGCAAAGATAAATAATAAGGTTTTGTGAGTGAATTTCGGTGCAGTCATCTGTTAGCATTTTTCGCTCGTTGCTAATTCAGAGGCTCAGCGTTAGCATTGTGGGTTTTATTTTGAAAAAAATAAAATAATGATCAGTTAGATGAGTTTCTTCTCGTTACATGGATATAAAACATTCATAGTTTATTAAATGAACATGCCCTCAGACACTGTTTCCTGCAAGATGTTGCGGCAGTGCCCCGGTACTGGGGTCTCTCGGGCTTAACAGGTTAAGCTTGAGCCCTGATTACAGCGTCCTCAAAAAAGCTAAATATTTGACATTGTCCAATTGTCTCCATTTCCACACCAAATAATAAGATGGTGGCCAATAAAGCACAGTCCAAGTATCAGCTCCTGTGTCGAGATATGCCCGTGTCCCTGTACCAACATTACAGGGTCCTCAAAAAAGCAAAATATGTGACGTTTTCCAAATGTTTCAATTTTCACACCAATTAATACGAGGGTGTCCTACATATCGCAGTCCAAGTTTCAGCTCCCTGTGTCAAGGCATAATCGAGATATGCCTGTCCCTATACCAAGATTACAGGGTCCTCAAAAAAGCTAAATATTTGACATTGTCCAATTGTCTTCATGTTCACACCAATTAATTATAGGGTGGCCAACATAGCACAGTCCAAGTATCAGCTCCCTGTGTCAAGGCATAATCGAGATGTTCCCGTGTTCCTGTACCAACATTACAGGGTCCTGAAAACAGCTAAATATTTGACATTTTCAAATTGTCACAATTTTCACACCAATTAATTAGAGGGTGGCCAACATAGCACAGTCCAAGTATCAGCTCCCTGTGTCAAGGCATAATCGAGATATGCCCGTGTTCCTGTACCAACATTACAGGGTCCTGAAAACAGCTAAATATTTGACATTTTCAAATTGTCACAATTTTCACACGAACTAATTATAGGGTGGCCAACATAGCACAGTCCAAGTATCAGCTCCCTGTGTCAAGGCATAATCGAGATATGCCCGTGTTCCTGTACCAACATTACAGGGTCCTGAAAACAGCTAAATATTTGACATTTTCAAATTGTCACAATTTTCACACCAATTAATTACAGGGTGGCCAAAATAGCACAGTCCAAGTATCAGCTCCCTGTGTCAAGGCATAATCGAGATATGCCTATATCTAAAATATTTGACATTGTCCAATTGTCTCCATTTTCACACCAATTAATAAGAGGGTGGCCTACATAGCACAGTCCTTAGCAAGCTAGCTGGACGGGTTTCACTGAAGCTTATGAAATTGATTTTAGTTCTATTATTATAAGATAAGATGAAATAAGATTTTTTTTATCATTTTTGTTATGACATCTAATCATCTGCAGTGTTTTAGTCAACTGACCATTAAGGAGACAGATTTGTTGATCATATGACCTTCCTTTGAATATTACATATTAATAAATAAACCTACTTTATTTGTAATGGAAACATCTGCATGCTTTCAGGTATAATAACTACATTTTTATGTTAAACCTTACAGCTTCTAGCTGCATAAAAAATGGATGCAGTGTATTTCCTCCCTCTGTCCACCAGATGTCTCCACACTCTCAGATTCATGTTTAACTCCTCACTTCTCAGAGTCCAGTCACATGACCCTGGTTCACCTGCTCACCTGTTTCCACTTCCCCTCATCAGCCTTCAGAGTATAAGTATCCTGCAGCCTCTGTCTGTCTTTAAGCTTTTTGTAATCAAACACTGAAATGTAACTAGCTTGTTTGCATGTGGGTCATTTCCCTTAGCAGCCACTGACAGATAGTGAACTTTTAGCAGACTTGTCTTCAACATGGGGGCCACTGTTCTTCCTCTTGTAGCTTTAGCCCCTCGTTATAGTTTCGGCTTCTTATTCTTTAACTTTCAGAATAAAAACCACACAAGGAACCCACAGACAGAAACAGGTAGACGGGCCCCTCAGCTCACGTGCAGCCAGCGTCTGAAAACCACCCGGCAAACACGTGCAGTAAATCTAAATGTATCTGGACACTGAGTACTTTAAGGTAGCCTGATGTACCGTGTGGTTAAGTGAAGGGCTGATCAAAGTTGTGTTAATAACAAAGGGACTGCTAATCACAAGAGTCATGCATTAGTATATATTGGCGTCTTTTTTTCTCATTTAGTTCTACAATCACTTGCATAACAGATGAAAGTAATAGAGGCGGCAGTTTTTTAAATATTATTATTTAAGTATGTGAATTACATTTAAAATGAAAGATTTGACTTTAATATGCAGGTCTATTGTAGATGTTGCTTTATTCTGACCAAATCAAACAAAGGACCAGGTCATTGGCCAGATGTTATTTATGTTTAAATCACTTTTTCAAAAAAGATTTAATGTTATTGTTAATATTATTATTATGAATCAACACATATATGGAGTGCATAAGAAGGATTTAAAAACAAAATCAAAACTGCCAATTATGTTTCTCGGGGGAATTTGGCAAATTTGGCAATAAAGATGTGGCAATAATTGAGCCTTATGGTACTCCATATTTTAAAAACAGCATCATAACAATGTTTAATTCTGTGAAAGTAGTTGTGTTAAAATGTAGTTTTCCGTCCTGTCATAATGCGTTTTGTCTGTTCTACACATCAAGACGTAAAGTTGTCTTTCTCACATGAGAGTTTTGGCCTCAGCCTCTAATATTAACCCCACCACTGACACGTATTTACTTCCATGACACGCGTCTGAGCTACAAGGCGTTTCATTAGTGAGCCACACAGGAAGAGACCACCCCTCTTCTTCTTTTATATTTCAGTGTGAGGTTCACTCAGTCAGCAGCCAGACGCCATGGAGGCCACAGCGCTCTGCATCACACTGTGTGAGTACTGAGTCCTCATCTGCTGTTTTTCACATCAAAGATGTTAATAGATCATATTAGCTGAAGGAACATATGGAGGTAGATTTGTGTCAATATTATTTGTGAGAACAGATCACTAACCCGTGTGTAAATGTAAAAAAAAGTCTACGCGCGTCACTGCCATTTTGGGACGATGACAGGGTTTCAAGCATTTTTAGATGCAGTCTGAAAAATAATTGCTGCTTGACGTGCATTTTATAAATTCTTTACACATTTCCATTCATATTTTTGTGATTTTAAAAATCCTTTTTGGTATTTGTGTATGTTTTTTTTACATTTACACACGGGTTGTTGATCCGTCCGAACACATCATATTGAGACAAATCTCAACAAAAGACAAAAATGATTAACATTTTTCAAATTGTTTTAAAAGTATTATCTATCAAAGATACATGTAAACAATAAAGTCAAGGTAATAAAATCTAATTTAAGAACTCTGTGTGATGTTTGTCTCTGTTGTCTCTGCAGGGATGACGGTGTTTCTGCAGCTCTGTGAACAGAAAGTTGGTAAGAAGCTTGTTCACCAAAAAGAAAGCAAAAAAAAATCATAACTTTATTTAAAGTGCTATATATTAATCTCAACAACGCATTTATTTCTCAGTTTCAGATGCAGATGTTTGGATCGAACCATCCAGACTTCAAGTCTTTGAATACGAGCCTTTCTCTTTAAGATGTGTGGGCTTCGATGGTTTGACCGATGTGAACATTTCACGGCGGAACAAAGCAGGAAAGGAAACTTGTGACGGTTCAAAATGGGGCTCGTTTCATGAGTTTAATTGCAACATTAAATCTCCTTATAAAGAGGACAGTGGAGATTACTGGTGTGAGGCTGGAGGGAAGAAAAGCAACTATGTGAACGTCATTATCACCGGTATGTTGACATTAACTCAGCAACACTCTCTTTCTGTGTGTATGTATGACATATTAAACAACAACAACAATTCCCTGTATGTGGAAAACAACTTAGCAATAAACGTGATTCTAGACAATGTTTTTAGAAGAACTTAAAAAGTGCTATGATGCCAAGGTTATACTATATACTATATAATACACATGTACTCTTTAAGCACGAAACATTTGTATATCTTAATATAAAAAGAACAGAATTCATGAAGAATGTGCAATGAAAGCAAACAGCGTGCCCAAAGCTGAGCGTAGTCATTAAGCAAAGCCTACTATTGGATTAAAGTAATAAAATTGCAAACAGATATGTTTCAAGTTATTTCAAATCTAAACCAAATTGTGGTTTTTCTCCTGTCTCTGATGTCATTTTAATAATTGTCTACAAATATTATATAAATAACACACTCAACGTTCAATGCTGCAACTAAATCAGGAACAGTTTCATATTATGAACCTCTATGCAGACGATACACTGCTAAACATTACTGTTTCATTTCAGATTCCTTCATCAATGTGTTTTGTTTATTTCTGATATTTTCAATTATTCTGGGCATGTGACAACCTGACTTTACATCACAGCATCTTCACAATGCCTTTGTCTAAATCTATTGTAAATAACTCCTCCTACAAAACTCAAACTGAATGTTTTGTCCCGATGTTGTTCAGCTGGCTCTGTGATCCTGGAGAGTCCTGTGCTTCCTGTGAAGGAGGGAGAATCTGTGACTCTGAGCTGCAGAAACAAGACGACCACTTCCTCCATCCTGTCAGCTGACTTCTACAAAGATGGCCGCCTCATCAGGAGCAGCTCTACGGAGAACATGAACATCTGCAGGGTTTCTAAATCTGATGAAGGACTCTACAAGTGCAGCATCCCTGATGGTGGAGAATCACCAGAGAGCCGACTGGCTGTCAGAGGTGAGATCAGAAATGTATGAGATTTTCTCTGGGAATGAAACGAAAAAGACGTTAAGAGAAAGCTAAAAGAAGAGGTAAGTCAAAACTAGTGCACACAAAGTGAGCAATCACTGTCATGACAGACACCATTTTGTTTATACGTTTCTGAGTTTCGATTATCTCGCAAACGTTCCGAGTGATCTACTTCCTGCCAGGCGTGTGTGTTATACTGAGGGAGTTCAGTGCTCCATGTGAGGCTGTTTGACACTTAACAAAGTGAAGTGTTGAACAAACATGGGGCAAACATGTAATGGGGCTTTTTATTGATTGGGGCCAAAACATTTCATGGCAGATTTTGCGTTCATGATTAGTTGACTGTAGCGTTGTTTCTATTAACGTAGTTTCTTCAAATGTTATGAAAGGCTTTAAAACCTTTGTTGTTCAGGTGGCTCTGTGATTCTGGAGAGTCCTGTGCTTCCTGTGATGGAGGGAGAATCTGTGACTCTGAGCTGCAGAAAAAAGACGATCACTTCCTCCATCCTCTCAGCTGACTTCTATAAAGATGGCCGCCTCATCAGGAACAGCTCTACAGGAAACATCACCATCCACAGGGTTTCTAAATCTGATGAAGGACTCTACAAGTGCAGCATCTCTGAAGATGGAGAATCACCAGAGAGCTGGCTGGCTGTCAGAGGTGAGATATTGCATTAAAGCTAATATTTTGGGGATACATCTGGAGTTTAGGGTTATATATATATTTACGTTGTGTTGTGTTTGCAGCTGTTCCCTCCTCGGATCACTCCCTTCTCGTCCTCCTCGTCTTAAGGACTGTGTTCACCGTAGTGATGGTGGCTCTGCTGCTGCTGCTGGTGGGACTGCTGCATTGTGGGAAACTCAGGGTCACACAGAAATAACTCATGTAAAAAGATCAGAGATAGTTTGGTCATCAAGATAAAGAACACCACAAGCCGAGGACATGATCACTTCTTCAGCGTTGTATCTCTTCTTCTGCTCAGGTTGAGTGTGAGGTAACTTCTCTGTGTCTCATGATGGTACGAGCAGCAGCTGTTAGACTTTCTCACACTCAAGACAAAGTTAAAAACCACAGAGGTACTGACTGACACATGCATTTATTTTTAAAGGCGAGCTGAGGGTTTGTTGTTCTGAGTTTTATTTTAGACTCCACAGATACTGGTGATACTTTTCAGCTTCTCAGACACAACCCGCAGAACATATTGTATGTAAATGGGAGTAGAAGAGGCTTTGTAGAAACAGCAAAACGTGTATGGTTTTATTGGGTAACTGAAGGGGTCAACAACTCACAAATCAATTTACAAATACAAAATGGTATTTTTAGTATATTGTTAATTTAACTGACAGGACATATATACAGAAACATATTTGGAAGTTGGTATTTCCAAAAGAAATATAAAAACTGTACATCGGCATCTGAACTTTTCAAATTAAAATACCATTTGAAATTGTTTTTATCTTCATAGCAGAAAATATAGTGCTGTATAATAGTTTTAACGTATACAATGACAACAATACACGATTCATAAGTTCTGCAATGATCGTATGTACATTTCAAATCCAGTAAACTCAAAGCCTTTTATTTTGTTAATTTCCATATTCTCACCTTTCATAAGAATGTTTTGACTGAAGAAAAGTATGTTTTTATAACAATATATTATAAAATAAAGATATGTTCACCACATTTTAAGAAAAATATTTTTTGAATGGTTGAAATACCAGAATAATAAAAGTAAAATGTTTGTTTGAGCATCACTACTGTCATTCTGTTCCTGATGTATGATGTTTATGATGTGGTAACTTCTCTTATGACTCTTTCCTGTTGCTGATACATCTCTTCAGACGTTGCAGATCTTTTTCATGAGGCGACGGACAAGAGCATCAAAGTCGCGAATCTACTTTTGTTGCTATGTAGATGATGAGCAGGAGCTTATTTGCAACCTTTAATAAAACCAGTGTAAGATCAGCTGAAGGAAAATAATATGAGCAGAAAAGAAGGGGTTAGTTATTGTCTTTCAGGGGATTTTATACAGATTCGATGTATCGATTGTATCAGGCCCTTTTTGCGGTGGAGGCTGAACCACAGCATGTCTCCAGAGCTCCAGGTCAGTTTCAGGATAACTGGGATCAGACATTGGCACCCAGATCTGTAAAATACAAGTTCACACTCATCAGACGGAATAAATTACTATTTGTTTTTACACTTGGAATATTTTAATATAGAGGAAAAATCTTACAACAATATTGGGCGTATGTTAATGGATGACATGAAAACAAGAGAGAGAAAAGTACATTTAGATATTGTTCACACTTAAAGTACTTATACAGAGGTCATTCACACAAACAATATTACTTCAGTGGAAGTGTTTATGAGATGGATATATTTGTGCCGTTGGTCATGATGTTGGTGTGTGTGTGTGTGTGTTTATGCGTGTGTGTCTCCAATATCACCAAATTCAAAAGAAAATTAAAAGAAAGTAAGATGATTAAATATTTTGTGAAAAGTGTGCCTTGCGCTCCACCTCTTCCTTTAGGTCCTTCAGTTTCTTCTCAGCCTTCTCTCTTATGGTCTTCTCCTCCTTGAGCTGCTTCTCGAACTCAAAGAGAGATAAAGACATTTTAACTTTATTTAGTGAACATAACATCCTGATCTGGACAAAAACTAGTTCCTTATCTGGATTATATTTTCTCAGATGAACAATACATATTTTTACTGTTTCAGTTGTGTCCAGTTTCATTGAATGGGGTTTTCAGGTTTTTTTCAAGGTTAGTTTAATCATTTTGTAGATATGTAGATAGTATAAGAAATGTGCAGAATATGACAGTTTAATGGTGGAGGTATTCACACATATTGATAGATGTCTTGTAATGCACTGTTGAGGAACCTGCGACCCAAGTTTTTTATTCATTGCATAACTACACCATAGTTGTGTATATGATATGTCAATAAACCTTAGAAAATCTTGAAATCTTGAAAAGGATGTGCAAAATAGCAATTATATACAGTTCTTAATTAACTATTAGTAGAGATTAATGAATAGACTTTATAGAGATCTGCAGATAAATGTTTAGTCTTCTCAAGCTCCAACTATCAAATATCTCTCCTGATTGTTGGCACTTGACAATCACCTTCCCTGAATTGTACTAAGGTGTAACTAAAGTCTGCTTTAAGGGTTGTTTATACAGTATTTCACATTATTAATCAGAATCTGGAAAGTAACTAAAATAAATGTAGTGGAGTAAAAATACCAGGTTAACCTTTGAATTGTAGTGGAGTAGAATTACAAAGTAACAGTGAGCAGTCATGTGGGTATATATTAATGCTGCCCATTATGGATACAAGCGATTTTCACCCATTTAGTAATCACCAAAAGCACCAATTTGTTTCCTATTAACTAAACCTCCAGGGCTGTACACAGTTTAATACTGTCAACTTCTAATTTTGGGAAAAACTAAAACGTCTTTTAAAACTACAATTCCCAGTAGAGACGTGCCATAGAGAACATGTTGCGAAAAACAATAGCCAGCATGTGTAGTTCTCGGGGGGCGTTCGCGTCCAGTTTTGAATAGTTTGCCGTGGTTTTGTTCCATTTCAAAGAGCTTGATGCTCGGCGTAACCTTGGCGCACTGCCACTCCAACATCCAATCCCAGAGCTTGAAGATTAATCACGGGGTTTGTCAATGGGACTATAGTCCCAAACGATAGCTGGGGATTATGGGTAGTGGAGTGTCTTCGGCCATCCTAAACTCTGAATTTTTGCATTGCGGCTATAACATCCAATCAGCGAACATGAAAACATTCCCAGTTAAACATGCAAAAACAAATCGCTAAATAAAAAGATAAAACACTGGCATGTAATTTACGTTAGAATAAATAGAATGGTTTTGAATAATAGATGAGAGTAAAATCTACATCACTTTACAGCCCCACCCACTTTTGGGGAAACCAACGCTGTCATTTGAACGGCGATCAAGCCTGAAGCCACAGAGATCTTCTGTTACTGTCCTTTCTTCTTAGAGGAAGTACAGAAACACGTAACTCTGGATTTGTTTGAATGTTTGAGGTGCAATAAACGACACAGCAGCTTTTTGGCATGTTAAAACTATTATTTTCTGCCTCGCTCATGACAGCTGGCGAAATTACAGCCTCGCCTACTGATTTGAATTTAACCATATATCGAGCCCGATTGTCGATTTCAAATGTGTATTATATTTATAAATGACTATTATCATTATTATAAGCAAGACAATAAATGGCATAGATATGTAGAAAATAAACGTATTTAAGATACATTCATAACAAACGTAACGTGGGAGAAAATACGTTTCTGGCTAAACGTAATTGAGAATGCAGTTTAGTTTTGTGGGAACGTAATTTTTAGCAGACAGCGTTGCAACAGCACTGGATAGCAGTGTCCATGGCAACCACCTTAGCAACCATGAAAATGATGTGTACAATTTCCTGTAGTAATCTTCATAATAACTAGCAAACTAAAGACCATGTACATCCACTGCACAAATAGTCTGAAATAACAACTCATATTTCTCGCATCAAATGACATCAAAACGCATTTTAATAGCCAAACCAACCTTACAATAGGCATTTTCCACCGAGAATAAAACGAAGGTCGGCCACAGTTATATGAGTATCAGTGGCAGACACACCTCTCGCATGAGGCAGTCGCAATTTTGACAGGCTCCCACTACCTGTTAGCATCTGGCATCTGTTAACATCTAGCTCTCCTGCTTACAAACATTTAGCCATCCCTGCTTATACAAGTAGTATTTTTAGTTGTCTGCGATCTACGGAGGCCTACTCCCACCTGTCGAGTACGGCTGTGTTGAGGTGTTTTTCCCCCGGAGACGGAGCGCAGAGACGGAGCGGCTACACCTGTTGCTGCCTGCGTTCTGCGTTCTGCGTTCTGCGTTCTGCGTTCTGCGTTCTGCGTTCTGCGTTCTGCGTTCTGCGTTCTGCGTTCTGCGTTCTGCGTTCTGCGATCTGCGATCTGCGATCTGCGAACTACCGAGGCCTGCTCCCACCTGTAGAGTACGGCTGTACTGGAGAGGTTTTTACCCCGGAGTCGTCGCAGAGAGACGGAGTGGATCCACGCTTCGGGCTTGGCCTGCTTCCACCGGGCGTGTGCTGCTGTGCGGAGGATGATTTTACCACCGCTGGGGCCTGCTTTCCACCTGTCCTGGTTCTGCTGTTGCAGAGGCCTGCTTTCACCCCGGGGATACCACAGAGGGACCGGAGCACTTCCACGCTGCTGCTTTCGCCTGTCCGTTGCTGCTGTGCTGATTTTGCCCCAGGAACATCACGGATACTGTGTGCTGGTCTGGGGAAATGGCCCATATCGGGATTCTGCTGTGCCTGTTAACTGTTTTGGACTATGAGAAGATCTCTAGTCTTTCTGAGAAGTCTACTAGGTTCAGGTCTGTTCTGCCACCGGCAGTGGGCATCCCCTTCAAAGGTTCGGATGTGTTGCACAAACAATTACCGGTTGCCTAGTCACAGACAATTTGCTCGACAAAATATGTTTGTCTTTTTTGTTTTCCTGCGATGATGGTTCTTCAGCACTACTTCTTAAGCTCAAATCACACTCTCGCAGACTTTTCCGGTGTTTCTAAAGTAGATGACAATGTATCTGTGTCGCTTAAGAGGAAAAGATGCCTGTTTTTTTTGTTGCTATTACTGTCAGGAAATGTACAACCTAACCCTGGTCCGCCCAGTAGTAGTAGTCAGATCGCTACTCCTGCTGATTTTAAAGCTAGGTCTTGGTTGGGTTTCATCCATTTGAATGTCCGCAGTCTGTTAGGTAAACTAGACTGTCCGCATTTGGGCTCGACTGACGCTGACGTCATTGTTTTATCAGAAACATGGCTAAATAAATCTATTTTGGCCTCTGACATTGCCTTAAATGGTTATAATGTGTATCGTTCCGACCGGCCTAATAAAGGTGGTGGCGTTGCCATTTATGTTAAGAATAGGTGTATCCACATTAGTTTCCAAATCTATCAGTAAGCAATTCAAATTGTTTTCCTTAAATATAGAAGTGGCAAAGGGGCAACAGGTCATGGTGGTGGGCTGTTACAGACCCCCCTCAGCTGTCAAGGACTCCTTGTCTTCGCTAGCAAATCTTTTATCGCAACTAGACTACAAGGAAATAGTGCTACTTAGAGATTTTAACTGGGACTGGTTAACTACAGTGTCAGAGGATTTTAAAAACCTTTGTATCTCTTTAAATGTTACTCAGATTGTTGACAGTCCTACTCGCCCTAACATTAAATCCCCTAATAAATCCTCCCTAATTGATCTCATTCTAACTAATGTTCCCTATAAATACTCATCTGTGGGAGTATTTGTGAATGATGTGAGTGACCACTGTGCTGTAGCCACAATTAGGGACACTAAGGTCCAAAAGGTTAAACCTCATATTATTATTGAGAGAGACACAAAACATTTTGTGGAGCAGGGTTTTGTGCATGATCTGTTTGGGTTTGATTGGGGAAAAATCGATCTGTGTGCTGATTTAGAAACTGCATGGTCTTATTTTTATCTTGGTTGTATGGAGATCATTGATAGACATGCACCCCTGCGTACATTTAGAGTAAAGGGACGAGACAATCCTTGGTTTTCTGCTGAACTGTCTAGTCTCCTTCATGAGAGAAACAAGGGCAAAGGCAATCAGGTTCAGAGGTAGAATGGCTGCGTTTTAGGCAGCTAAGGAATAGCTTCACTTCACATGTCAAAAGTGCTAAGTCGAAGTACTATTTGTCAGTAACCACAGAAAACCTAAATAATCCTAGGAAATTTTGGAAAGCCATAAAATCGATTTCGACCGGTGAGATACGTAATGAGCTACCTCCGTGCCTTACCACAGCATCTGGCTCTATATCGGACAGGGCCACTATGTTAAATTGCTTTAATAAGCATTTTGTGTCCTGTGGTTCTCTGTTTGATTCTGTTTCTAACTCTGCTTGAACATCCCAATCCGTGACTCTGAACAATGTGGTCTGGAAAACCCTCTCAGTTGTACTCCTTTTACTGTTAATGTTGTTCATGAAGCCTTAACCAAGTTAGATCCTAAGAAACCGGCTGGCCCGGACAACGTAGAGCCTTTCTTTTTAAAGATAGCTGCAGATTTTATTGCTCTTCCTCTCACTATTCTTTTCCACCTCTCCCTCAACACAAATGCAATTCCAAAAGTATGGAAGTCAGCTTATGTCTTGCCTTTACTAAAAGGAGGGGAGGCAACTATTTTAAATAACTATAGGCCAATATCTAAATTGTCAGTTCTGGCGAAGGTGCTCGAACACCTAGTGAGTGAACAAGTAAAGGAGTTTTTATGTAAAAATAATATCCTGTCTAAACATCAGTCAGGCTTCAGAAAGCAACATAGCACCATCACTGCCACAATGAAAGTGGTGAATGATATTACGAGTATTTTAGATAATAAGCAGAGTTGTGCAGCTCTATTTATTGACCTTTCCAAAGCGTTTGATACCGTCGATCATCATATCTTAAAGCAGAGGCTACTCAGTATCGGCATGTCCAGCCATGCAGTGGGTGGTTTGTGAACTACCTCTCTGAAAGGTCCCAATGTGTTCACTTTGATGGGCTGTCTTCTGAGTGGTTAAACATTGCTAATGGTGTACCACAAGGTTCTGTTTTAGGTCCACTTTTATTCTCCATATACATCAACAGTTTAGGTGAAAATGTGGATGAAGCTACTTTACATTTCTATGCGGACGATACCATGATGTACTGTGCAGGTCCCTCCATTAACGAGGCTGTTGTTAAATTACAGGCTGTTTTTAACATTATTCAGACTCAGCTCTCTGAACTAAAGCTTGTTTTAAATGTTGATAAAACCAAGGTAATGCTCTTTTCAAAAGCTAAAAAGACTCCAGAGACTGCTATGGATATTGTTACTATGCAAGGACAAGTACTTGAAGTGGTTACCTGTTATAAATACCTTGGTATCTGGCTTGATGATTGTCTCTCTTTTAAACTTCATGTCAATAACCTGCTTAAAAAGCTGAGGGTTAGACTAGGTTTATTTTTCAGAAACAAGTCCTGTTTCTCGCTTGAGGCCAGGAAAAGGCTCTGTGACCTTTGACCTGTGCTGGACTATGGTGATTTGTTGTATATGAATGCACCTGCCTATTGCCTGAACAAGTTAGATGCCGCCTATCACAGTGCACTGAGATTTGTCACAAATTGTAAAGCACTTACACATCACTGTACCCTGTAAGGCCCTGTCACACTGTCCCGAAATTGACACCCGATGGACACACGATAAAGGAAATGTTCAAATTCGGCTCTGATCGTAGCAACATCGGGCCATTCGTGAGGGCATCTAAGCCATCGTATGACCACCGGTGGAGTTTCTCAGGCTCCGGCAGCAACTTCGTGAGTGGCAACTTCGTAAGGCACTCGTGAGGGCATCTTGTCAAATCATGTCATCTTCGTGTTATCATCGGTGCATTCGCCCTCACTCTGATCGGGGCGAATGCCCGATGGCACCGATGATAACAAGATGCCCTCACGATGGCCTTACGAAGGGCAAAATTGACACACAAATTCAACACGAAAATGAACCTTCTCAAGGTCCTTCGGCAATTTTTTGGCATGCCAAAGATTTTGCCACCGCTCACGAAGTTGCTGCCGGAGCCTGAGAAACTCCACCGGCGGTCATACGATGGCTTAAGATGCCCTCACGAATGGCCCGATGTTGCTACGATCACAGCCGAATTTGAACATTTCCTTTATCGTGTGTCCATCGGGTTTTTTTATTGCACAACAAAATCATGTAAATATATTATGTAAATAACCCAATTTGTGTTCTGTGAAACTAAAAAGGATATAATATATTATTTTGAAGGACAGTTGACAGGAAGTTGTTGTTGTTATGGAAACAACATTACGGAGAAAAAGTAATATGTTCTACATATAACGACGGATAAAGTAAAGAACAAAGTCTGAAGATATCAGTACAGTATCATAGTACTGTAACATAATTGTTTTTGGTACTTTCGTTGCAGTTGTATGTCTTAAATGTAATGTAAATGTTGCCTTCGTGTGTGGTTCGGGGCCATCTTCGTGCGAAATTCACAATTCCATATTCGTGTGTCCATCGGGTGTCAATTTCGGGACAGTGTGACAGGGGCTGTATGCCAAGGCAGGTTTGCCATCACTTACTGTAAAGAGGCTCAGTAATTGGTACACGTTTATTTATAAAGCCATGTCGGGTAAACTCCCATATTATATCTGCTCTCTGATAACACAGAGAGTTGCAAGCAGCTATTGTCTGAGATCGCATGATGTAGTATTGTTAGATGTGCCAAGAGCAAGGACTGTCTCAGGTAAGACAGCTGTTATGTGCGCAGCTCCACTTGTTTGGAACAATCTTCAGCAAGAATTGAAACTGAGCGATCTCATTCCTCTGCATGTTTTTAAAGCTAGGCTAAATGAAATGCTCGTTGATACTATGGGCACTTGTAAATGTCTATAACTATGTAAATGTATCCTGTAAATATAATGTATGATGTCCTTTATTGTTTTATGTTTCATGTGGAACCTATATGCTGCAGGTCTCCCTTGAAAAAGAGATCTACAGTATGATCTCAATGGGACCAATCTCGTTAAATAAAGGTTTGAAATTAAATTAAATGAAATGGTTTTTTTTTTGTCTGCGGAGAGAAAGTTGAAGATCACGTGACATAGACGCCAGCCATTGGAAATGAATAGTGGAAAAAAACGTAGGGATCCTACAATTTCAGAGGCGTTTTTGTAGAAATACTACGTCCCAAGTTGTGGACCAACTTAGTTATTACACGTTTAGATGTGAGACTGGGTTGGGAACTCATATAAAGACAACAGGTTAAATAAATCAATTACAAAATGTGAGCTAATTTGCATTAGCTCACATTTTGTAATTGTCTCAAGAACGATTATTTTTGCATGATTACTGGATTTGAAATATATATTTTTTTTATATCAATGTATTCTGTAAACATATTATCCACTACTCCATTTTCTGCAATCAAGATAATTAACAGTTTTAAATAAGGTTTATTTTTGACATGTCCGGTGCCTTGCTCAAGGGCACCACGGTGTGGCCAGCATAGCACAGTCCAAGTATCAGCTCCCTGTGTCAAGGCATAATCGAGATATGCCCGTGTCCCTGTACCAACATTACAGGGTCCTCAAAACAGCTAAATATTTGACATTGTCCAATCGTCACAATTTTCACACCAATTAATTACAGGGTGGCCAACATAGCACAATCCAAGTATCAGCTCCCTGTGTCAAGGCATAATCGAGATATGCCTGTGTCCCTGTACCAACAGCTCAATATTTGACATTGTCCAATTGTCTCCATTTTCACACCAATTAATAAGAGGGTGGCTTACATAGCACAGTCCTTGCAAGCTTGCTGGACAGGCTCCAAAAAAACTTTTATGTTTTTGTTTCACTGAAGCTTATGAAATTGTTTTTAGTTCTATCATAAGATAAGATGAAATAAGATTTTTTTTAAATAATTGTTGTTATGATATCTAATTATCTGCAGTGTTTTAGTCAACTGACTATTAATGAGACAGAGTTGCTGATCATATGACCTTCCTTTGAATGTTACATATTAATAAATAAACCTACTTTATTTGTAATGGAAACATCTGCATGCTTTCAGGTATAATAACTACATGTTGATGTAAAGCCTTACAGCTTTCACCTGAATTAAAAATGGATGCAGTGTATTTCCTCCCTCTGTCCACCAGATGTCTCCACACTCTCAGATTCATGTTGAACTCCTCACTTCTCAGAGTCCAGTCACATGACCCTGGTTCACCTGCTCACCTGTTTCCACTTCCCCTCATCAGCCTTCAGAGTATAAGTATCCTGCAGCCTCTGTCTGTCTTTAAGCTTTTTGTAATCAAACACTGAAATGTAACTAGCTTGTTTGCATGTGGGTCATTTCCCTTAGCAGCCACTGACAGATAGTGATCTTTTAGCAGACTTTTCTTCAACATGGGGGCCACTGTTCTTCCTCTTGTAGCTTTAGCCCCTCGTTATAGTTTCGGCTTCTTATTCTTTAACTTTCAGAATAAAAACCACACAAGGAACCCACAGACAGAAACAGGTAGACGGGCCCCTCAGCTCACGTGCAGCCAGTGTCTGAAAACCACCCGGCAAACACGTGCAGTAAATCTAAATGTATCTGGACACTGAGTACTTTAAGGTAGCCTGATGTACCGTGTGGTTAAGTGAAGGGCTGATCAAGGTTGTGTTAATATCAAAGGGACTGCGTATCACAAGACTCATGCATTACATATCGGCCTTTTTTCTCATTTAGTTCTACAATCACTCGCATAACAGATGAAAGTAATAAAGGCGGCAGTTTTTTAAATATTATTATTTAAGGATGTGAATTAAATTAAAATGAAAGATTTGACTTTAATATGCAGGTCTATTGTATATGTTGCTTTATTCTGACCAAATCAAACAAAGGACCAGGTCATTGGCCAGATGTTATTTATGTTTAAATCACTTTTTCAAACATTTTTTTAATGTTATTGTTAATATTATTATTATGAATCAACACATATATGGAATGCATAAGAAGGATTTAAAAACAAAATCAAAACTGCCAATTATGTTTCTCGGGGGAATTTGGCAAATTTGGCAATAAAGATGTGGCAATAATTGAGCCTTGCTACTCCATATTTTAAAGACAGCATCATAACAATGTTTAATTCTGTGTAAGTAGTTGTGTTAAAGTATAGTTTTCCGTCATGTCATCATGCGTTTTGTCTGTTCTACACATCAAGACGTAAAGTGGTCTTTCTCACATGTGAGTGTTTGGCCTCAGCCTCTAATATTAACCCCACCACTGACACGTATTTCCTTCCATGACACGCGTCTGAGCTACAAGGCGTTTCATTAGTGAGCCACACAGGAAGAGACCACCCCTCTTCTTCTTTTTATATTTCAGTGTGAGGTTCACTCAGTCAGCAGCCAGACGCCATGGAGGCCACAGCGCTCTGCATCACACTGTGTGAGTACTGAGTCCTCATCTGCTGTTTTTCACATCAAAGATGTTAATAGATCATATTAGCTGAAGGAAAATATGGAGGTAGATTTGTGTCAATATTATTTGTGAGAACAGATCACTAACCGGTGTGTAAATGTAAAAAAAAGTCTACGCGCGTCACTGCCATTTTGGGACGATGACAGGGTTTCAAGCATTTTTAGATGCAGTCTGAAAAATAATTGCTGCTTGACGTGCATTTTATAAATTCTTTACACATTTCCATTCATATTTTTGTGATTTTACAAATCCTTTTGGGAATTTGTGGATGTTTTTTTACATTTACACACGGGTTGTTGATCCGTCCAAAGACATAATTGAGAGACAAATCTACCTCCATATAAATAAATACAAATGATTAACATTTTAAGATTGTTTTTCAAGTATTATCTATCAAAGATACATGTAAACAATAAAGTCAAGGTAATAACATCTAATATAAGAACTCTGTGTGATGTTTGTCTCTGTTGTCTCTGCAGGGATGACGGTGTTTCTGCAGCTCTGTGAACAGAAAGTTGGTAAGAAGCTTGTTTACCAAAAATAAAGCAAAAAAAAAATCATAACTTTATTTAAAGTGGTATATATTAATCTCAACAACACGTTTATTTATCTGTTTCAGATGCAGATGTTTGGATCGAACCATCCAGACTTCAAGTCTTTGAATACGAGCCTTTCTCTTTAAGATGTGTGGGCTTCGATGGTTTGACCGATGTGAACATTTCACGGCGGAACAAAGCAGGAAAGGAAACTTGTGACGGCTCAAAATGGGGTTCATTGAATGAGACTAATTGCACCATTACATCTCCTTATAAAGAGGACAGTGGAGATTACTGGTGTGAGACTAGAGGGAAGAAAAGTGACTATGTGAACGTCATTATCACCGGTATGTTGACATTAACATATTCTTTCTATACAATGTTTTGTTAGAAGAACAAAAAAAGTGCAATGATGCCAAGGTTATAAAATAAACATATCCTTTTTTTAGCAAAAAATTATTTTTTTATCTTAATATTGTAAAAAAAAGAACAGCAAAGCCTACTATTGGATTACAGTCATAAAATTGCAAACAACTGTTTCTAAAATCTAAAACAAATTGTGGGTTTCTCCTGTCTCTGATGTCATTTTAATAATTGTCTACAAATATTATATAAATAACACACTCTGATTTCTGATTTGTTCATCAATGTGTTTTGTTTATTTCTGATATTTTCAATTATTATGTAACATGTTACAACCTGACTTTACATCACAGTATCTTCACAATGCCTTTGTCTAAATGAACAATTCTTACAAAACTCAAACTGAATGTTTTGTCCCGATGTTGTTCAGCTGGCTCTGTGATCCTGGAGAGTCCTGTGCTTCCTGTGATGGAGGGAGAATCTGTGACTCTGAGCTGCAGGAACAAGACGACCACTTCCTCCATCCTCTCAGCTGACTTCTATAAAGATGGCCGCCTCATCAGGAGCAGCTCCACAGGAAACATCACCATCCACAGGGTTTCTAAATCTGATGAAGGACTCTACAAGTGCAGCATCTCTGAAGGTGGAGAATCACCAGAGAGCCGACTGGCTGTCAGAGGTGAGATCAGAAATGTATGAGATTTTCTCTGGGAATGAAACGAAAAAGACGTTAAGAGAAAGCTAAAAGAAGAGATATGTCAAAACTAGTGCACACAAAGTGAGCAATCACTGTCATGACAGAAATCATTTTGTTTATACGTTTCTGAGTTTCGATTATCTCGCAAACTTTCCGAGTGATCTACTTCCTGCCAGGCTTGTGTGTTATACTGAGGGAGTTCAGTGCTCCACGTGAGGCTATTTGACACTCAACAAAGTGAAGTGTTGAACAAACATGGGGGAAACATGTAATGGCGCTTTTTATTGATTGGGGCCAAAACATTTCTTGTCAGATTTTGCGTTCATGATTTGTTGACTGTAGCGTTGTTTCTATTAATGTATGCAGTTTCTTAAAAATGTTATGAAAGGCTTTAAAACTTTTGTTGTTCAGCTGGCTCTGTGATCCTGGAGAGTCCTGTGCTTCCTGTGATGGAGGGAGAATCTGTGACTCTGAGCTGCAGAAAAAAGACGATCACTTCCTCCATCCTCTCAGCTGACTTCTATAAAGATGGCCGCCTCATCAGGCGCAGCTCTACAGGAAACATCACCATCCAAAGGGTTTCTAAATCTGATGAAGGACTCTACAAGTGCAGCATCTCTGAAGGTGGAGAATCTCCAGAGAGCTGGCTGGCTGTCAGAGGTGAGATATTTTGTGTTTTAATACAAGTAAAATACTTGCATTCAAATGTTACCTCATTTTTTTGTAAGGTCTTGTAATTACGGTGTAGAGGAACCTGTGACCCATGTTGTTCATATTATATACACAACTCCACTGTAGTTGTGTATATTTATTTAACCTTTTGAATCTTTGCATTTTTTAATTGAATGAGAAGTGGAAAAAATACTCAGATCTTGGGTATTTATTCCACTTCTCCTACAGTATTACTTGTACTACATTTTACAAGTAATAGGACCAAACTAATGGCATCAAAATATACTTAAAGTACAAAAATTGCATGTGATTACCGTCTGCTCCTAAGTTAATCATTCCTATTTCAGTTTCAGCTAAAGAGACTTCCTCCACTCTCTCCCCGTGGATCTTTGTCTCTGTTTCATCGATGCTTCTGCTGCTGGCCGTGGGAATACATCGATTTTACAGAAGTTATCGGCACAGAGGTACAGATACAATCCACTAACAATCTGCTACTATAAGCGACGGAGGGCTGCAGGAATGAGTCTTAAAAACCTGAAATGAGTCAGCATTTTAATACTTCGTGTTCCCTTCTATTGAAGAATTTGTTTTGGTTCAAGCCTGAAATCAGGTCTGTGGTTAACACAAGCTGAAGAGATTTTACCATTTTGTTTTAAGTCATAAAATACGTCAGTAAATACCCGACTGGTGGATTTCAAAACGGCGGTTGCTAACAAGTGTCTAAATGAGACGACTAAACGTCATCACACCCATCCTAAGAATAATGAAAAAACTAATTTCGTGACATTCAGGATTCTTGGTGTTGATAATAAGGAAACACTCAGTTCTATTTTGAGCCATTACATTAATTATCTTTCTCAACGCTGTGAAGGTATTTGGTCGGTCTTGGCGAAGGTCTGCGTCCCTATAGATTGTATTTTTATTTTATGTATGGGTTTTTCTACCTCTTAAAAACAGATCAATTTATGTTTGATGTCACAAAATGAGGCATGGAAGACAATGGTTTCCATATTCGTTAGCCATGTCTGAATCTTCTTCTGTTTCTGGTTTGATTTTAATGTTGTTTTTCCTTTACTATGCTGCAGTGTTGCTCTGCCTGTCCACGTTAACACCTGGACCGGCTGAGCATCACACAGGTGAGAACACAAACCATGTTGCATCCTTCATAAAGATCTACGTAATGTAATTAGCTTACCTTAATATACTATGATTTTAAATAGAAGATTCAAAGGCTTTTTCGTCATGTGCGAAATAACTAGAGTGTAGTTATTTGTGGTGTTCAAATACGACCAATTGTTTAAAGGATGTTACATATCTAATTAAAATATAACAATATTCTGTACTTAATAAACACTGACTGTTTTTCGGTCTTATTATTTGTCTGTCCATTTATCATGTCAGCTAAACTATATGTATTTGTTTTACTAGTTTCAGTAGAGGCCAGTGCAGTGGATTCAGGCCAAATGTTGTATGCTGTGGTATCAAAAACCAGGAAGAAGAAAGGTACCTAAAACCTGACAGGGTTACTTCTGCTTTAATTTCATTTTACATGCTGTTCTTACTTATGTCAAATACAGTTGTGTATTTAATTGGAATCTAAAGGCAAACTTTTTAGACAATTGTTGTTAAGGAGGGGGGGGGGGTGTTTGAGAGAGAAACTCCCTGTGGAGGGAACACAGGAATGTTAGCCTTTGCAGACATTTACATGCTCTAAAACCTACAAAACACACTACATGAGACAACAAGTCCTCCAACTCATACGACCACATGGGCCGATTGTTCAGGCCCTTATTACGACCAAATATGTCGTTTGTTCAAGCGCTTAATACGTCCTATAATTACGTTTTAAAGTGTTCGCCCTCTAGGGCTCCCGTTGAATGCAAACGTTACAGATTGTCGTTTATTCACAAATAACCCTCTCTGTAAAATCCTAAATTGTTGGATAGTTTGGCCATTAAAACGCTTTTTGATTAGATTTCTAGCGAGAAGTGTATATTGTACTTTTAGAATCCACGTCCAGTCGATATGTAGGATCTATAGTTGGATAGATATTACGAAGATGATTTGAGGTATGCGGCAGCCTCCATGTAAAGTTACGGGTTGAAAACAGTATTTCCGGTCTTGACGTTTTCATAATAAAACCAATGATCAAATGATTTAACAGTGATATCTGCAGTACTCATCAACTAAAAAACATCAGTTTATCCTTGTTGTAGTAGATGTATCCTTATTGAAACGGTTACATTCAATGAAAAGTCAAATCAATGTGCAGGCTTACGTGAACACATGAACAATATGGGCAGTTTATACAAATATTTACTGATGGATCCAAAAATCCAGAAAATGGTCAAACTAGTTGTGCATTTTATGTTCCTGAATTAAAAGTCAAAGTGGGAAAGCGAACGAGTGATCACATTGCAGTATATACAGTAGAGATGATGGCTATCTCTCTAGCACTTCAGTGGGTAGAGGAAACACAGCCAATGCGAGTGGTCATTTGCTCTGACTCCAACTTAGCTCTGGAGAGTATAAACAACTTCTCTTCAGAATGCCGTCAGGATATTTTACATGACATTTTACACATCATGTTTAGGTTAGTTCATTTGGGAATTGTTGTTCAATTTGTGTGGGTTCCAGCGCATGTGGGTATTAGAGGGAATGAGGTAGTGGATCAACTGGCAAAATGTGGTTTGAAAGCAAACCAGATTGATATATTATATTATATATTGATTGATTGATATTATGGTACCATCAGTAGAGCAGAAGTAAAATCTGTTACAAAAGTTGTTATCAAGCAACAATGGCAAAAGTTATGGGACAGTAACACCAAAGGAAGACATGTATACCAGATACAAAGGGAAGTAGGAACGGGAAGCACTTGGGGGAGTAGTAGAAGAGAACAGAGCATTAACAGCAGGATAACATTGGGTCACTCTGGATTAAATTCAACAATAGATCTGATTGAACATCTAAATGGCAATTGTGATGGTTGCCAACAACCAGAGACAATACATCATGTATTTGTTAGCTGCTCGGATTATAAGAGACAAAGACTCATTCTGAAAACTGCACTGGAACAACATAACATCAAGGACATGGATTTCAAGTCAATATTGCAGGTCACCCTTGAAAAAGAGATCTTTTGATCTCAAGGGGCTTTCACCTGGTTAAATAAAGGCTACAAACAAACAATATACGGAAGTAAATCAAGAAATGAAGTAAACAAGCTGATCTTCAAGTTCCTCAAAAACATTGGTCTGAGGACAAGGATTTAATATGAACATTTAATAAATCAACAGTAGGTGGCGATATATGATGACTAAGGCAAGGCGGATGTTGTAGTCCCAAACGATAGCTGGGGATTCTGGGTAGTGTAGTGTCTTCGGAAACTCTGTAGTGTCTAAACTCCGAAAAAACTATTTGTTTCTCCGAATCGAAGGTTAAAAACACAAAAACATTGTACACAATTTAAACCAATCAATATTGTGTAATTAACAAGAATAAACTGATGTTTTTTAGTGGATGAGTAATGCAGATATCACTGTGTAATCATTTGACAGTGAGGGGAATATATCCGGTTTTATTATGAAAACGTCGAGACCGGAAAAACAGTTTTCACCCACGCTAACTTTACATGGAAGCTGCATACACGTTATCCTGGCGAGACCTCAAATCATCTTCATAATATCTATCAAACTATAGATCCTACACATCCACTGGACGTGGATTCTAAGAGTAAAATATACACTTCTCGCCAGAAATCGAATCAAAAAGCATTTTAATGGCCAAACTATTCCACAATTTAGGATTTTCCAGAGAGGGTTATTTGTGAATAAACGTCCCTCCGGAGTGTTTGCAATGAACGGGCCGGGAGCATGTTGTTTCTTACACAACCACTAGAGCACCTCTAGTGGTCGTGTAAGAAACAACATACACTTTAAAACGTGTCTCTGGGTCGTAATAATGGCATGAACAATCGGCCTACTGTATATGGTCGTTTTTTGTAGGAGGACAGGCTGACATGACACCACAAAAAGCATAATTGGGCATCTTTACATTACATGTTACTTGTCAGACGCTTTTATCCAAAGCGACCTACATACTCAGTACAGTGGACAATCCCCATAGGAGCAATTTGGGGTGAAGTGTCTCAGGGACACAGCGACATGCTGACTGCAGTGGGACTTGAACTTGCTATCCCCTGATTCAAAGTCCAGCGCACTATCCACTTAGCCACAGCCTCCCTTTAAATACCGTGAGACTGTTTGTCCAAAAATAATTGTTGGCCCTTTTTTTCTGTCTGTCAGCAGAACATAGGAAAACAATTGGCCTGATTTTCTAGTAATAGTAATATTTATATTTGTATATCAGATGACTAACTATGTCTCTCTATCAGGTGTGGATCAATCATATCCAACACCCGTTTACTACACCTTGGGCCCGGGAGAAACTCAACAACAGGGTGAGCCTCAATGAGATTAGAATTATAACTGATTTTAAACTTTAAAGGCTTTATTGTGATGTTCAGTGTGCTTGTTGGCAATACCAACATTCAGACTGCTAGATGATAGTTACCAGTATCCTCTATTTTCAACGCAGAGCCATCCGTAACAGAGGACGCCTTGTATTCTACAATCCAGCCGGTAAGACTAAGAATTCAATTAGTATAATTAATGTTGCTTTAAGTCATACTGGATGGATGGTAGATATTTTAAACATCCTAATATTTACAACTTTGGACAACATGGGTGTGTAGTTGGTTGTACGAGGGTTTAAAATAATGTTATTTGACTTTATACAAATATATACATTTTGGTTTAACTATATATTATATATAGAACAAAAGGGTAACCTTCTAACATACATACCATTTTAATGGAGTCATGCATTCAACTTAAAATTAGATTTTGTACCATTCCTCATTATTATTATTGAACTTTAGAAATACTTATAATCCTGCTTACTACCCGTATATGATATAAAAACATATATAACATTTTAACAAAGCCTACCTCTATAATACCTCTATATTCTATATTATTAACATTTGTTCTGTATTTGTTTTACAGCTGAAGATGGAGATTTGATTTTTTTAGATTTAGATTTTGTACCTTAATGAAAAGGTGAATTAAGAATGCACTGATATTTGTTTATAAAGTATTCTAAATAAATAGTTCCTTCTTTGAAGAAGAACACATGTAGTGGTTAGTTGTCAAAGAGAAATGCTCATTTACGTTTTAAGATATGAAAGTTTGTTGTGGTTTCACAGTTAAACCGACTTGTTCCATCTCTCAGACACACGGCTGATTCTAAATACTCTCGCTGTGGTTTACTGCAGAGTTCCTGCATCGCGCTGAGTCTGTGGTTAAACGTGTGTTATATTTACTGTCCTGTGAAAGTGTGAAGGTGAATGTGAGGACACATGAACTATAAAATACGTCACAGTGTGTTTCTGTGTCACTGTTTTCAGATTAATTGTAATTGTACATATTGCTTTAACTCGCCCCATCATTGAACCAGGTTTTACAGCTCTGCCATAGAGAGCATATTCACATACTAAACAGTTTCTTTCCCAAAGCCATACACACTCTGAGCTTAACACACACACACACACACACCCACACACACACACACACACACACACACACACACACACACACACACACACACACACACACACACACACACACACACACACACACACACACACACACACACACACACACACACACACACACACACACACACACACACACACACACACACACACACACACACACACACACACACACACACAGAGACTCTGCAACCCACATCATGAACTCAAAACCTAATCTACATTTATACAGCCACATATTATTTTATTTTATCTTATCACATTATAGAACTGCCTCAATCGTTCACTAAAGCTCTTAAACGTCTTCTTGTTTTTGTCTTTTGTTACTTGTCTTTTTCTAAAATGGTTTGCGGATGCTGTTTATGTGTGCGTATTTTAAGCACTGCTAGTACGGGCACTCGTAGTTTCATTGTATGTTATATATAATTACAATAAAGGCTTATATCTTAAATTGCATTGATTAAAGAAACTCTGTTCTTTTCATCCCAAAAGAGAAACCAGGCGTATGTCACTGTGACACATTTTATCCAATAATAATATAGTAATAATAGTAATAATAAATTCAGCCGTTTTCAATCTATTTGTATTTATGTATTTGTATAATTTGTGTATTTATTGTCTGCAGTGTTTGTTGACTGCAGGTGGCAGAGGAGCTGAATACGAATATTATATATGACACAATAAACCTGCATTATTTGTTATGCTCCTTCTGTCCACCAGATGTCTTCACACTCTCAGAGTCATGTTGAACTCCTCACTTCTCAGAGTGCAGTCACATGACCCTGGTTCACCTGCTCACCTGTTTCCACTTCCCCTCATCAGCCTGCATAGTGAAACCAGCTTGACTCCTCTCTCCTGTTAGGCCCCAAGCCTGTTTGTCAGGTTTCAGGCTCGAAAATGACATTCCCAGAACAAATGACCATATCTTCCCTTCTAAAAGGGGTACATTAATAATATTTTTTCTCAAAGTAATGATAAACCTGTGAGTTGGATGTGGAAAAGTCAGAATCAATATAGATGTTTTTTATTTTAAAGAAAATTCAGATTGAACATGGTAAAAAACTGTAAATTATAGTGTCCGTTCAAAATATATTGTGCACTTATAGTGAAAACTAACCTTGGATGATGGGTTAGTAGACTAAAAGCTTTAGGAATCCGAAGTACAACAGATAATAAGTACCCTGTATCAAGATTGATGCAAAACAAGTGATATTTGACCTTTTTAGACAGATTTAGCAAAAAAAACCTCTTCTTATTAGGCCATTTGGGTGGATTTTCCATATCTCTGGCCCCCCTTCTTCGATTTTGACATGTGACATCTCTTTCTGACCAATAGAATCGAAGAGAAATCGTCCCATAGACTCTCATGTTAAAAAAAAAAGCTGGCGTCTCTGCGCATGCAATCGTGTTGCAGAGCGTAGGAATAGCCCTGCTCTTGATTGATTGATTGAAACGTTTATTAACAGCTTGTATATTGGGTACAGTACAGTACAGCTCAAAACATACAATTGTTAAGGGGATGCAGACCAGAGAAAGACTTTCGTCTTGTTTACATCAGGGTCCCCCATTTCCAATTCATCATATCATTTAAGACATATAAGACATATTTGACATACAGATGGCTTATTTACAATTTACTCTGATTTCTGGAAACGGAAAAGCAGTTTTTATTGTTTATGGATTATCAGAACATTTCAAAGGGGACACAATCACATTGGATATTCACCTATGGATTAACTACACCATCGTTTTAATCGTTTTAATGCCATTGAAGACCAGTTTTGACCAGAGAAAGACCAAGGTAAGCCATGTTAGCGTTTTGGGCTACCTAGCGCCACATGTTTTGATGTACGTTTTTGTTATTTTCTCCAAGAATTTGCAATATTTGAGTGTTGAGGTGGTTACCACTAGATTTTGTGTCTCCTTACGATCAGAAACGATGTGTTGGATGTGCACCTAGGATAAGTAATAAGGGTGCTAGGAGTGATTTTCGGTGCAGTAATAGGTTAGCATTTTTCGCTCGGGCTAATTCAGAGGCTCACTGTTAGCATTGTGTGTTTTTTTTTGAGGAAAAAAAATGAAAAAGATCAGTTAAATTAGTTTTTTTTCCGTTATATGGATATAAAACATTCATAGTTTATTAAATATGAAGGTTCCTTAGACGTTGTTTCCTGCAAATGATGCGATTTCGGGCCCAGTTTTTAAATGTGTGCCTCTGGAGGGAACTGTTTTAACCTTTGCAGACCATTCACATGCCATAACTTCTATATATCAGGAAAGTGAAAACCCCACAAAAAGCAGAATAGGGCATCTTGAACACAACTCTCTGTGGGCTTTAATGGCTTAGAAAACTTGTGGTTGTTCAAAGGAAATATTTTCAAGTAAAAATTCACTGAATAAATGAAAACAAATAAATAACACAAAGTCCTTTATCTTTTAGGAAAAATTACACATATAAAAAGTTATGAAACCAAATACTCAGAGCATATAAAAGAAAATGCAATATAAATATAAAACATGTACTTCCAGCTCTAGGAAGATTTGAGTTCGATATATTTGAGTGAATATTGATCTTAGTTGAACTGAAAATCATTTCTGAGCAATTTGCTAATGGAGCGTCTCTCAACTTGTCGAACGAGTCTGAAAGATAAAAGAAAAACTTTCAAGGAAACAATTTATTCTTGATTAATTTACTTAACCATGAAATACAATTTAATCTTTTAAAGTATATTTTCTAGCCGTTATGAGGAATATTTACAGTCCTACCTTCATCACGGGTGCAAAGAGAGGCTCCTCTGCTGAGGATGAGTTTTTAACTCCTGATTCTGCACAAGAGAGTCATTCATGCAAGAAATCAATTATAGAATTATCTTAAACAACTTCAATCAATGTTAACCCCTTGTTATTGTATGAAAAATCACCTACAAGTCAAATGTAACATTTTTAGATCCAACATTATCGCTTTAACAAAGAAAAATATTAGTATTTTTTATGTTTTCTGTCCAGCACTTTATCGTTAGAAGGGTTTGCCTTGCAACAGAAGATGAATGTAGGTTTTTAACCTGAAATCACAACCTAAAAATAATTCTGAAACATTTAATCGAGGTTGTCATATATTCCACTGTCTTCGAAGACAAAGTCATGTTTTTCTTATTTATTTTTGTAATCAGGAGGCATCATGTGATTTAAATTCCTGTAAGTATAGGCCTGATTACATTACATGTTACTTGTTAGACGCTTTTATCCAAAGCGACTTACATACTCAATACTGTGGGCAATCCCCACAGGAGCAATTTGGGGTGAAGTGTCTCAGGGACACAACGACATGCTGACTGCAGTGGGGTTTGAACCTGTGACCCCCTGATCTGAACACCAACTCACAACCCACTGCACACTCGTGTGGTAATGAAACACTTCCATCCAGCAGTCAAGGACATTTTTGTTATTCAGCTGATAATTTTATCCACAGCGACTTATAATAGGTGCATTAAATCACGAGGAAACAACTCAAAACAAGAAGAATCATTCAAGTGGGTACCATCCTTAAACCGAACACACAAACTAAACCTCCTGCTGGTGGGTTTCTGCATCACAAGCAGGAGGGCCATGCACACAGCCTTATTAGAGTTTATTATGTGACAGTAACATTTTATTTTGCTGGCACTTTCATTTAAACCGATTTAGATTCTACCATGAAGATTCAGACCCAAAAAAGAAATAATCCTGGAGGTACATTGGCTTGTAATACGCCAAATCAGTTGATACTGCAAAGGCTTTTGTAGGTGCTACATACAGAAGACAGATTTATTTGTTGGCCAAGGTGTGAAATCATAACTAGCCCTTCTGACAAATCCTGCTATCTTTTTTCGTGCTTCGTCTCAATGAATTTATTTTTCAGTCGTTGCCAGTCACACACACACACACACACACACACACACACACACACACACACACACACACACACACACACACACACACACACACACACACACACACACACACACACACACACACACAAACTGAAAGTTTCGCCCCCTGCAGTTAAAGATCAGACATGTCCTCTGCCTTAATAGAGAACTGTCGTTCAACCGTTGCCACAATAAAACAATTCAAAAGGTCCATCGCAACTGATTTTATTGCCATGTATTAATTTATAACCTGTAACCAATATACTGAATACAAAGTTCAGATGTTCATGAACCGAGACACTCAAAGTGAAACTCAGATAACAATTCAGTGGATAGATTTCAGCTAAACTTGAATATATGACACAGCTTTTGTAGAAAATGCCTCTTGCTGCTGGAGAAACATTTGCTCACTGAAAAAATATATAAAGCATAACATTAACCGTCAAGAAGTTTGGTGAAGAAAAATGAATTAGCCGTTACTCTATTTGCTTCATACTCTGCATGAGGCTGTCAATGATTTACTGACTTGTCCTCGCAGTCAGAGACGGTGACACGCAACATTCAACAGGTATGTGTTCTTCAATGTGTTAACATTTAATACATAAGATAAAATAGATTCAAAACCTTTTTCATGAAAAGTGTGAATATTGATTTTTGGTGAACCACAATTTTAGATTAGAAGAGATAACAAATGTATTTCATACGTTTGTGTCCGAGTGAAAACTGTGTACAGACTTGGTGATAGTCATAACACTGAACTGGGTTTTGTGTGCAGAGTCTTTAGTCTACTAGTGTAACTAAATTATCATTATATGTCTTAAACAGAGGAAATAATATAATGAAATAGGATATGTAAATTATAAGTAGAGCACAGAAGATGTGCTCCATTTGTTGGAGTACAAATAATGCCCAAAGGTAACATTTAGTTTATAACTCAGACCTTTGGATTGACCACTTTTTGTCCAGCCTTTTTAAAACGTGTTACCGAAAGAATTGTTTTAAAGCATGTTGTCCTGGAAGTTCAGTCTGCTTTCACTGTTTTCTGTTCATTTCCAGTTCTCCAGGATGATTTTAAACACAGACGGAAAGCCCCTTAAAACTCATCTGGGAACTCTCAGTGTTTTGGTTTTCCTTCTTCTCCTAACACACTGTAGAGGTAAGTAACACACAAATACAATCTTCAAAAGTCACACTTACAGCTTTGGGAAGACGTTTATATTTCGCATAATCGGGCTAACATTCAGTAATGACCTTTAAGCATATTGTCATGCAAGTGGTACCCCAATATATGTTGTTACTGGAAAACGCTGAATATCTGTAACAATTAGAGAAAACAGTCCATCAATGTTGTGATTGTTTTTCTTTGCAAACTGGTACTGTAAAGCCTTTTGACATTATGTGAATAGAGGCTCGGTACAATATCGAAAAGCTTTTCAGAGATAAAGACAAATCTTGCTAATCCTTTAGCCGTAACTCAGCTGTGAGGCTAACGTTAGCTTACAACGCAAGAATAAGCTGTGCGCAGGAGCTAAACCATTAGCAACATTCTTTTCTTGAGCTCTTTTTTGAGTTTCTTTTGTAAGCAGTTGTTGCCAATGGGAACACATGGGAATGTGGAGAACAGCCTATAACAGCCCTCCCTCTTAAAATATAAAAAAACCACGATTAGCCAAATTCTACCATCGTTACATTATATAATATACAGTACCTCCTTTGAATGTCCAGGTCAGTCTCAGCTGATTGGCTCATCTCAGCCAATCGTAGCAAACCTTGGTGATGACATCATTTTGCCGTGTTACCTGGAGCCGGCGGTATATGCTGCTGGTTTGACGTTGGAGTGGACGAGGCCCGACATGGACCCCAGATTCGTCCATGTGATGCGGCTTGGTCATGAACTTGTGGATAAAAAACATGAATTATTCAAGGGAAGAACTTCAATGTTCACCGATGAGCTGAAGAACGGAAACATTTCCATGAAACTCTCCATCGTACAACTCTCCGATCAGGGGAAATACAGATGTTTCATTCCAGAACTGGACCAGCAAGCATTTGTTAAACTGGTTTTTGGTAAGTGCACTACTGTATGTACGTATGTGTTCATGTTGCACCTCTAGGAAAGGATTATAGTTATAGTATCTCCGTGTTTCAAGAGACTCTGACTATGTAATACTCTGGTCTATTTTGTTTGCCTTAAAGGAGTTTCCTGCTTAGCGTACTGCATGTTCTAGTGAGATTTCAAAGTTGAGACTATCAGATTATAGTTAGGTGTTTGGAAAGCCAAAAGTGTGTAGACTTTCTGCTGTCTTGATTTTGATATGTGGAAGTTGTTCCACCATTTTGGAGCCAGCAACAGAAACAGTGTTTCAGATGAAGAGTGACTCGGTCCAACTCACAGTGGCGAACCCATTGGACTCTTACATGAGGATCTGGATAGAAATTAGGCTGTAAATTGTTAAAGGATTGGAGCAATACCATCTGTTTCTGTGCCATTCCCTCACCTGCTATCAGATATCAAATACTTCCTCTTCTTGCTTGTTTTCAGCATCAGGTCCTGTCTCTCCGCCTGTCATCAGTTTATCAGGGCTGGACGGTCAGAGCGGAGGAGTGGTGCTGCAGTGTGAGTCTGCAGGCTGGTATCCGGAGCCTGAGGTGTTGTGGCTGGACGCTGAGGGAAAGCTCCTCTCTGCTGGACCTCCAGAGACAGTCAGAGGTCCTGATGACCTCTATACTGTCAGCAGCAGAGTGACTGTGGAGAAGAGACCCAGCAGCAGCTTCACCTGCAGAGTCCAGCACCACAACACCACCCGCACCACACAGACACACTTCCATGTTCCAGGTAGACATCATGTTCATTTAACATGTTTTAATTTAAATATCAGCATAAATGCTGTGATGTTCTGTGTTTTATCATTTCAGAGGATTTCTTTAAGCTCCAGTCCAGTTCTTCTTCTGTCATTATTGGTCTGGCCGTCAGTTTGGCTGTTTGCATTCTGTTAATGCTGGCAGTTTCTTTCTTCTTTCTGTGGAGAGAACACATATTCAGTAAGTCACTAACAGTCGGGTGATTTGATTCAGTTTATTTTTAATTAAAGGGTCCCTATTATGCTGAGTGCTGTATGTTCTGCAGGTTTGTGTGCATGTTAATGGTCTGCAAAAGCTACAATATCCAAACTCCCCCCCCCGTCTGAAACGCCTCCATTGGATTCCTTTGTTTTGAGCATGGTGACATCACTATGTAACACTCGCGCTTCTATTGGCTAGCACTAGGGGCGGGACATCTCTAAGCGGTTGTTCAGTTAATTTAGCCTGAAAAGTTTCATGTGCTTCGATCCCTTCCTAAAGTTTCTCTAATTCTCTTTCATCACATCTTAACACACATTTCATTTCACACAGAGACAAAGAGAAAGCGTTCGGATGAAGATCAGTTTCTCAATGAAGGAGAAAGAGGACAGCTGATGAAACCTGACGCTGTGCAGATGGAGGCTTTGAAGGGAAACATCGGAAAGAAGAGCAAAAAGGTAAGTAGAGAAACAACAACATGAAAAGTGAAGTCTGAGCAAGAAGCACAGAAGGGTGATTCTCACGAAACCACCTTTGGTATTTTTGTAGTTGAGGTAGTAATTCATATTTTTTTCACCATTTTTCCATGTAGAAATTCATTACCGTAATGCGTCCGGAGTTTATTTTTTTACATTTAACCCCAAAATATCACAATAAATCTGCACAATTTAATACATACATAAATACAAAAAATTGTTGAAATGGTACATTATTACTGGTAATATAATTATTTTGGGTCTAAGATTTATGAATTAAAATAGTTTTGGATTAATATGTGTGTCCGGAGCATGTGAAGTTCATTACCGATGCACTGCCTATTTGGCCCCATTACAATTCCTGTTTGTTTAAATTATTTATTTTGTTTACCCATGATGCATTGCATGGAAGAGAAGTTGCAAGATGGCTACAAGGTAAGATGTCCTTTCAAGGTCAAGCTATAGATATGTTAAAGATTCCATTTACTGACACCCCAGTGTACACTACTAACTGTCATTACCATAATGGGGTATTATATAATGGGTTTTTTAAAGTTATTGATTCCAAAATCAATAGAAAAGTAGCTTTTATAGAGCCAGAATGATAGTGCAAATATTTATTTTGTAGCATCATGGCTATGCTAACTATTATGCTAGCTAGTGTTATGGTCATTCATTACCGTAATGCTCTGCATTCATTACCATGTCATATAGGAGGCTGTTACGGTAATGAATAAAATTGTTGCGGTAATGAAAGAAATGCGTGCAGCTATGTATGGTGGGCTTTAACTATAAAGAAATAATTGATATATATTATTTTAATCTAATTTATTTAATGAATACTGAATCCCTCTTGAAATTAAGTTCAGAAAAGGTGGAAAGGAAAAGGGCAGCTTCCAAGGTGAGGGTGGTGAAGCACAGAGAGAAAGTGTACAGCAACCCAGAGCTGCTGGAAGAGTACAGAAGGAAGGAAAGAGAGAGGTTAGAACAGGACATCTTCACATTGTGTGTGTGTGAGAGAGTGAGTGAGAAAGAGGGAGAGACAGAGAAAGAGAGAGCCTGAGAAAGAGAGAGACAGAGAGAGAGAGAGAGAGACTGAGCCAGTGTTTCCGCCAGGGGGCCGTCTTGCCGTCATTGGATGCCCTTTTTCAGCTCGGAACGCCCTCAACTCGAGCCGAGGCAGCCCAAAAAAAAAAGATTTATCCGAGAGAAGATCGACAATTTTTATCGTTTAAATCAGGGGTTCCCAAAGTGTGAGGCGCGCCTCCTCTGGGGGGCGCCAGAGAGCTTCAAGGGAGGCGCAGCCGCCAGAAAAAAATAAAGAGAAACAGTGAAATCTAGCTAGTTAACTTCAGAGCCCTAGAGAGTATCTCTAGGGCTCTGAAGTTAACTTCAGCTAAATGTATGCGAGCGGCAAAATATGGATAGATTTGTAGTGAAGTTACCTAAAGTGAGAGAGGAGACAGCGTCTGTCAGAAAACGGAGGAAGTATGACAATGATTATTTGAAGCTAGGATTTTCATGGACCGGTCCTGATGACACTCCACTGCCACAGTGCGTTATCTGCAACGAGGTGCTAGCTAATGACAGTATGAGACCATGTAAACTCCGGGTCATATTGAGACGAAACACCCAAGCCACAGGAGTTTTTTGACCAGAAGCTCAAGGAATTGCAGTCACAGAAAAATGTAATTGACACATTTAGCACTGTGAATACAAAGGCAACCGAAGCATCATACCGAGTGGCGTTACGGATAGCTAAGGCAGGTAAACCTCACAACATTGGTGAAACGTTACTCCTCCCTGCTGCTAAAGACATCTCCGTCTCAACTATTTATCTCCGAGTGCAACGTATGAGGAAGCTGCCATCCTTAACCTCAACATGTTTAAAACATAAAGATAAAGAGGTTTAAAAAAGCTATTGTTTAATGTTTTAAGGAGGTGACGCTCAGCCAATCAAAAAATAGGAAGGTAGCGAAAACAGAGCATTTTATGACATTTTCTCACCTTACATTTTCTCTTTGAAATGCAATTGAATACCCCTGCATTATAGCAACAACAACAATAATAATAATAATAATAGCAATAATAATTGGGAGGGGGGGCGCGGCTGTGATTCCCACACTGAACCCCTGGTTTAAATGACAAAAAGGAAAATGACATCCCTCTGTTGGAGGGGCAAAGGAGGCCGGTTCCTGTGACGGAAAAAAGTGTACTGCCAGCGAGCCTTGCCGTTGGCTCTCAGCCCGAGCCTGAGTTGCCGCCATCCTATTCTCCGCCAGCATCCCCCGCCCGTGCAGGTGCCCCGGGGCCGGAGTTGTCGTCATCTAGCCTCCCACCCCATACAGAGCCTACGCCATCTGACAATGTCACTTCTACACCCGTAAGCCACGAAGAGAAACCGGTCAGCCACAACAAAAGGAAGTTTGTCGGAACCTGGAAAATGAAGTTCCCGTGGTTGTGCTATAACAAACAAAGTCATAAAATGTATTGCACACTATGTGTAAGGGAAAAAAAGCACAACGTGTTCACCGCGGGGACGTCCAACTTCAGGGTGAAGACTATAGAGATGCACATAAAGGGGGTGGATCACAAAGCAGTGCTAGATGCACAGCATTTACGAAGAAACAACGTTCAAGTTGCCGTTAATCGAATGGTCTGTGACAGATCAAAGGCGGTAATTGCGGCCAAGAGGAACGTGTATTACCTGGCAAAAGAACTGTTGCTGACACACAAAAACAAAAGCTTGAATGAACTGTGCATTCTGCAGGGATGTGAAACCTTGGCAGAACTGCGCGTTTCAGAGAACGCCCTCACAACGACATAGTGCAGGACATGCAGTGCGCCGTAATGTGCTGAAGGAGGATTTCATTGCAAAGTTAAATAACTCAACATTCAAGGGGCTCATGACTGACGAGTCCACGGACATTTCGGTGGAAAAGCTTCTTTGCACACATGTTAACCTAATAAATGACGGTGACTTAGAAACCCACTACTTGTGCAACACAAAGATTACTGCATGCGACGCTGCTACCGTAACGCAAACCATTAAGGAGCAGTTGCAAAATTACAACATCGACCTGAACGACGTAACTGGCGTCCGTACAGATGGGGCAGCGGTTATGACTGGAAGAGAAAATGGGTTCGTGGCGCGTTTTAAAAGGGAAAACCCAGCCATCGGTGGCACACACTGCGCTGCACATAAGCTAAACTTGTGTGCCCAGCAGGCTGCTGTGGCGATGCCATCCCTCCAGCGCTACCAGAGGACGGTGGGCAGCATCTATGGATACTTCTCCAACAGCAGCTCTCGGCAAGCACGGCTTAAAGAAATGCATGTCATCCTGGACACTGATGACGTTCAGCCTGCTGTAACCTCAACGATCAATGCGCTGTGAGCCATGCAGATTGGAGATGAAGGCGGCCCAAAATTCCAAGAATTCCTGGCCAACATTGTGGAGAAAAACGGCGAGATGTATTTTAAGAGAGAAAAGATAAAGGCCACCAGGGCGATGCGGCAGGCCGTGGATGGTGTAAGGCAGCGCTTCCTCGACACCCTCATCCAGAATATTGAAGATCGTTTCCCCGACATCGGCCTCATTTCTGCTTTTCGCATATTCGACCCATGGTGTCTGCCACGGGACAACACTGAATGTGCATTATGTATCATGTAACAAACGTTACGTTACTATTGTCTATTGTGTGTGTAAAGAGACAGTATATAAAAGTAACGGTGCCATTCAAAATTGTGTGTGTGTGAATATATACGTACAGCGATAGTATTTATAAAGCAATAGTATATCTCTTCTCCATGTAAGGTCATTACCATAACAAAAGCTTTTCATTACCGACATGCTCTGTTCATTACCATAACACTTCCTTAATAAGTTAATATTTTGATAGGAATATGGAAAACCTTCAAATTTTCATTTTGTACAGGAAATGTTTGGTATGTCTGTTCATATTTTAAAATTGTCTTTTTTCAATCAATTGTACAATTTACACCACAGTAAAAGTCAATGTGTGGAACATAAAATTGTGTTACGTAATGAAGTTAATAACTAAAATTATTATATTATTATATATTTACCTGAATTATTACACTATGTGACTACTTGTGACTATTGACAGCAGCATACGTTAAATGCCAAACATTTACTCAAATATTTAGTTATCATCAATTGAAAATGTGTTACGGTAATGAATTTATTTGGTCAATGACTCGTTAAAACTCTCTAAAAATGTGTTTTAAAACATATACAGAACTTTTCTTTTACTACGACTAGTTCATTTAGAACCTGGTTGATACTAATGAGAAAAATAATTTAAAAAATCTGCATCGAACTGTTTTGGCTCATGTTACACCAAGTTCGTGAGAATCACTTTCACATCAAGATACAGGATCTGCCAGAAATGCATGAAAACAGGTGTCATTGTGTGGCACCTTAAGAAATGATCACTAAAGAAACGTGACTGTTCCTCTCATAGAAAAAGAAATCCAAGCAGCAGCTGCTTGAGGAGCAGAGGAGGAGGAAGGATGCTGAGAAGGAAGTCCAGACTCTGGAAGAGCAGCTGCAGAACAAGAAGAAAGAGGTTCATCTCCACTTCAATAATGAAACACATTGATTCCTGTTTGAAGTCTCTTTCAATGTCCTCCTTAGTGCAGACAAGGTCAAACCTGCAGTGCAGGTCCAAGTGGAGACCAACTCCAGACAGTCCTACTTTTAGACTGTGAATAAATGATGTTAATCTTCCTGCTGTTCTTTCAGGTTGAATCCAAACAGTCTGAGCTGCAGGATCTCCATGCAGAGAAACAGAGGAACGAGAAGGAGCTGCAGAGCCTGAAGGGAGATCTGTGGAACAAGAACAGAGAGGTTCACGTCTCCATCTTTGATATTCTGCATTTATTGTTAAACAGAAGAGCATTTGAGGAAACCCCAAAACAAGTCATCAGGAGCAGTGACACAGCATGCCACGCTTAGGTTTAGGCTTACAAGATGAATTGTAGTGCACTATGTTTACTTCAATACATGTTCTTCCATTCAGTAACATTGAGCATAACAGATCCACCTAACTGTATGAGCATCTATAATGATCACATGCTGTGATGTAGTGCTCACGTGTCTCTTCATGTGTCTCCTCTACCAGCTGGGGAGAATTCAGAGGAGCCTAAACAGCATTTCCAGATTTGATCAGGTGAGTGGAAATGATGTTAGTGCATCACGGCTGTGGATCCTCAGATCAGGGGCGCTGGGGAACCGGTTCAATCCGCCCTGACCCCCACTGCAGTCAACATGCCTCTGTGTCCTTGGGCAAGGCACTTCACCCTAAATCACTCCTGTGGGAATTGTCCACAGTATTGATGTGTTACATGTCTGATATATGTCATATGTAATGTCAGCACTTTGAGCATTTGGAAAAGCGCTGAATAAATGTAATGAATTATTATTATTATTATTGTATAAGATAACCTAAAATAATAATTGACTTCCTGTTGTGTCAACATAACAATGTAAACACAACAGGAAGTCAATTATCTTAATATCAATGTACATCACTAATAGGTTGTAAAGAGATAATCAGACTGGATTCTTTAACACATAAAACTGTGCAACACTTTAAAGATTGAACAGTATGTTGAGTCACTTTTCTCTAAAAAATACAGACTTCGGAAAGAGAAGAAGAACAGAAGAAGAAGGCTGAAGCTGAACAGGAAGTGGACACACTGAAGAAGGAGCTGGAGAGCAGACAGAAGGAAACAGACACCAACATCACAGAGGTTACTGTTTGAATATGTTACTAAAGTATAGTTTTCAGTTGATCTTCTCTGTATGTACAGTTTATATGGATTGGTGCAGAAAGTAAACGATGTATTTACATTTAGATTCTAGACGTGTTTGGGGCAGAGTATAATAAATGTTCACGTCACCCAAGAGTTTTTTTCCTTAAGGCATGCTGGAAGTTTAGGTATGTGAGTCATTATCAAGATACAAATGAACTTCTGTTTCCTTTTTATTTTTACCTAAAGGAAGCATAACTAAGTTCAATAGAAAAGGTCCTAGTATAAAAGCTTGCTTGACTCCATGACTAACTCTTTAATCATAAATCAGGGTTCAGTCCTGCAGTGTAAACTAGACATGAGTTTAGTTTCCATAACAGATGCAGATGAGTCACTTTAGTCCTGATACATACGAACAAAGGTTTATGATAAAACATGTCTCTCAGTTATCCTCTCAGTGTGAAGTGAAGGAAGCTGAAGTCCAGCAGCTGCAGGAGGAGGTTCAGAGGATGGAGACCAGCCTGCAGACCCTGATGGAGTCCATCAACACGGAGGTTAGACTTCCTGCATGAACCTTGCTGTTTATATGAAGTCTGATTCTAGTTCAAAGGAGCCACATACACTTGTAGATGTGTTGAGCATCCTGGGTCACTTGAGTGTTCAATCAGAAATCCTGTTGCTGAATGTGATTATGGTTTCAACGCTTCATTGTTTCTATACATGAAGTTTCACAGATATGTGCACTTGATTAAACAACATTTAAACGCAGATTTTCCGAGTTTATAAATCCAGGTTTGGTCACCTCCATGTTTACAGTCTTCTCCTCGGTCATGTGATGTCCAATGAGAGGAGTCTTTACAAACACATGGACCTAATCATAGAAGCACTTCTCCACAGAGCTTCCAGTGGAACTGATGATGTGAAATGAGAGTTTTAGTTGTTGAGATAATAACATGTAAAAACCCATGAACACGTCTGTCTTCATCTCTCCTTCTCTCCAGCTGGAAAGAAGCCGAGCTGCTGAAGCCAGTTCTTCCTCCTCTTCACGGGTCAGTGGGTTCAGATCAATACGATCAATACTCTCTTCTGGTTTCCTGACCTAAATAAAGCTTCCTTTATAATCTCTGGCTGCAGAAGAGCTGGAGGAAACCTGTGAACATGAACTTACTGAGAGTCATTTGGTCAAACGTGATATTTCATCTCCTCTGTCTCGTCTTTTAGTTTAAACAGAAGAGATCTTCCAGAAATGAGTCTCAGGAGGATCAGAAGAGGAGGGAGGAAGCTGAGACAGAAGTTTCCATCCTGAAGGAGAAGCTGCAGAATGAGTCCAGAGAGGTTTGTGTTTGATATCTCCAATCAAAGTCATTCAGAGACAGCGTATGATATCCAGTGAAGCTACTCATGTCTTAGATCAAATCCTTTCACCTCCTTTCTCAGATAAAGTAACAACATGCATTTAAACCTGGTTTCACTCTTTCTTCATCTTCTGACTTACTGACAAAGACACACCTCTGACTCTGCTCATCTGGAAGTCCAGCTATAAAGAGTTTATCTGGAGGTCTCTCTCCTTCTGTCTGTGTCTCCTCTCAGGTGGAGAGACTACAGGCTGATCTGCAGAGAGGAGGAGAGGAGACGAGGAGGAGGGAGGAGGAGCTGAAGGAGGAGATGAAGACAAAGATAGAAGAGGTTAATTTTTCATTGATGATAATTTCAGTCTCATTCCTTTTCTCAAACTGTTAAAGCTCCAATAGGAGAAATGTAAATGCATTTGAACGTGATTTTGTTGTTCATTGATGTTCGATTGTTGTAAACAAACAGTTGGTGTGTGTGGTGTGGTGTGTGTGTGTGTGTGTGTGTGTGTGTGTGTGTGTGTGTGTGTGTGTGTGTGTGTGTGTGTGTGTGTGTGTGTGTGTGTGTGTGTGTGTGTGTGTGTGTGGTGTGTGTGTGTGTGTTGTGTGTGTGTGTGGTGTGTGTGTGTGTGTGTGTGATGTGTGTGTTGTGTGTGTGTGTGTTGTGTGTGTGTGTGTGTGTGTGTGTGTGTGTGTGTGTGTGTGTGTGTGTGTGTGTGTGTGTGTGTGTGTTTTGTGTGGTGTGTGTGTTGTGTGTGTTGTGTGGTGTGTGTGT